>NC_041397.2:131374783-131397283 GCF_900747795.2 Erpetoichthys calabaricus | reverse complement strand
CATACATATATATATATATATATATACACACATACATACATACATACATACATACACACATATATATACACATACACATATATATACATATATATCTACATATCTATATACATATCTACATATCTATATACACATAAATATACATATCTACATATATATACACATATATATATACATATCTACATATATATACACATATATATATATATATATATATATATACATATCTACATATATATACACATATATATATATATACATATCTACATATATATATATATATATATATATATATATATATATATATATATATATATAATATATAGCTGATTACCCAGTGGATTCACTCACTGAGTGCAAGAGAAAAAAATAAAATGTAGTATGTATAAAATAAGTTTGTTAATTGCCAAATTTATTTTTCCACAAATAAAGAGCACTTACAATAACATAGAAATCAATATAAACAACATTAACATCATTATCATATGAGAATATGAAGTAATATATAAGAAGCACATTGCATATAAATATAAATTATTAAACAGTAAAATGTTCTTCTATAATACACTACCGTGGCTATTCGTTTGTCCGTCCAGGATTTTAAATCAGCTGTAGCTCGCAAACCGTTTCACCTATTGACTTGAAATTTGGTACACATATACTACGTCATGTCTACTATTCGCTTTCCCACACATATGAACATATATATATATATATATATATATATATATATACACGTACATATCCACACACATACACATATATACACATACATACATAGTGCGTTGCAATACGGGCTGTGATTGTTACATGGGAGGGAGACGACAAATCATAGCTTCCCGCATTCTAATCGGGCCTGTGATTGCTGCTTTGACGGATGCGCAGATCCCACAGTATTTCCCCTTAGGAGAGGCGTTAGGCAAGTGTAATTGAATAGTGATGCTGCAAGTTATTACTCTTTTTATCTTTATTTTATTTTATTGTAGAATCAACTCACAGCTGCACTCACCAGTGCGTCCTTGGCGGATGCGTACGGCTGCCGTTTTCATTCTCTACCACCTTCGCTAATCATTCTTGAGGCAGATTGAAGACTTAAGTGCCAGCTTAACTGAAAAATTAAAGAAAACATACTAAGTTTTAAAAAAAATCAGTTTTAACGGGATAAGATGCCGACGAAAGAAGAGAAGCAGCGGGACGCTAGGGTGAAGAGCTGCTCATTAAGCAGCAAGCGCATCAACCTCTGAGCAAACGAATGGTAAACGTACAGAGAAAGAGGATAAATAACATGAATGCT
Source organism: Erpetoichthys calabaricus (assembly GCF_900747795.2). NCBI lineage: Eukaryota > Metazoa > Chordata > Cladistia > Polypteriformes > Polypteridae > Erpetoichthys > Erpetoichthys calabaricus. The sequence continues at coordinate 131,395,989 of NC_041397.2, read as the reverse complement.
CATGTCAAGTGTATTCACTCCACATTATCGTGCAGTGCACTGTTACTGGTATTTTGATAAAAGAATTTGAACAACATATAAGAAGTATAAGATATTAAACAGTAAAACATTAACATTTAAGAAGTAAAGATACATTGAGTACTACAGCAGTGCTTTTGGGTATAGTACCCTAAGTTCTTGTCTATAAGCCGCGGCTTATCTAAGGAAAAAAGTTGTGAAAATGAAAAAATAGAATATCGGCTTATACATAAGTCCGGCTTATACAGTAATCCCTCCTCCATCGCGGGGGTTGCGTTCCAGAGCCACCCGCGAAATAAGAAAATCCGCGAAGTAGAAACCATATGTTTATATGGTTATTTTTATATTGTCAAGCTTGGGTCACAGATTTGCGCAGAAACACAGGAGGTTGTAGAGAGACAGGAACGTTATTCAAACACTGCAAACAAACATTTGTCTCTTTTTCAAAAGTTTAAACTGTGCTCCATGACAAGACAGAGATGACAGTTCTGTCTCACAATTAAAAGAGTGCAAACATATCTTCCTCTTCAAAGGTGTGTGTGTCAGGAGCACAGAATGTCACATAGATAGAGAAAACAATCTCTAGCAAACAAATCAGTGGTGCTGTTTGCTTTTAGGTATGCGAAGCACCGCGGCACAAAGCTGTTGAAGGCGGCAGCTCACACCCCCTCCGTCAGGAGCAGGAAGAGAGAGAGAGAGAGAGAGAGAGACAGAGACAGAGTTTGTTTTTCAGTCAAAAATCAGTACGTGCCCTTCGAGCTTTTAAGTATGCGAAGCACTGTGCAGCATGTCTTTTCAGGAATCAGCTTTACAAAAGATAGCAACGTGAAGATAATCTTTCAGCATTTTTAGACGAGCGTCCGTATCGTCTAGGTGTGCGAACAGCCCCCCTGCTCAATCCCCATACGTCAGGATCACAGATAGTCAGCGCAAGAGTGGAGAGAAAAGTAAGCAATCTAGCTTCTCAGCCATCTGCCAATAGCGTCCCTTGTATGAAATCAACTGGGCAAACCAACTGAGGAAGCATGTACCAGAAATTAAAAGACCCATTGTCCGCAGAAATATGCGAACCAGCAAAAAATCCACGATATATATTTAAATATGCTTACATATAAAATCACAATTTAAATAACCGCTACGCGCGCGTGTTGACTCGGTGACGCCCAGAGCAGAAAGAACGCGCTCCGGCCGCTCCAACCGCGCCATGCGGGGAGTGAGAGAGACGCCAATATCTCACACTCTCTCCCCCCTTAAAGAAATTAAATGGGTGCGAGTGAGACCACTGACCTCCCTCCCTTCTATTAGTTATAGGTTATAGTACGTTCGGCTTATCCATGAGTCCGGCTTATCTATGATACGATTTTATTTTAAAAATTCGTATGATTTTTGGTCTCCAGCTTATACATGAGTCCGGCTTATAGACAAGAACCTAGGGTACATTTTTTGTTTGCCCATTACATACATAAATGTATAAATTTTTGGTGTACCTACCCAAGAACACGCGACATGACCCGGCAGTTAAAAATTTATCGCTCCAGCAATTTTAACTCTGTTACAAAGTCATCTAATATGGTATTGCAAACGGCAGCGGGAGCGTTTCTATAAACTCAATTTAAACTTACTGTTTACACCGTGCTTTAAAGATGCATAGTATGCGACACATGTTTCGCCGTAATTGTGGGCTCATCAGGCGTACACACTCACTGCACTCCCTTACGGGAATCGATCCTCGGACGTAGATTCGAAGCCCCTAACGTTGTGCCACGGCGTGTGGTTCGTTCATTTGACAGCATGTAGATCGGGGTAATTACATTGCAGGCATTCGTAGTCTGATTCACAATCTGATTGTATGGGTGGTTACCTACCAGGTAACGCTTGTGGTTGGTGAGCAAGTCGGCTAACTTCTGCCACGGTGCCCTCTTTCAGTTGCGAGAAGCAGATCATAGAATGGTTGAAATAGTTTAATATATATAGCAAAATCACCGCGCTTTGCAGGGGCGAATATGGTATTGCAAACGGCAGCGTTTCTATAAACTTAATTTAAAGTTATGGTTTATACCGTGCTTTGTTTCATATTCTTTTCCTACCTTATCAATTGTGTAATGTGTTTTTTGAACAGGTTTGATTCATCGAAGTGATCACTCCTGCTGCGTTCAGTCACTTCACGTGAGCCGCTCTCTTGTGTGATGTTGCGATGTCCACAGGTTTATTTAATATTAGCTAAGACCCGGCAGTTAAAAGTTTCTCGCTACAGCAATTTTAACTCTGTTACAAAGTGATGCAAACTCTCGTTTATACCTCGTGTCTTCTCATTAAACTTGTATCTCGCGAATATGGTATTGCAAACGGCAGCGGGAGCGTTTCTATAAAGTTAATTTAGACTTACGGTTTACACCGTGCTTTTTTATACCTCGTGTCTTATGAAGATGCTTGTATGTGTCACTCACTCGCTTCTTATTGTTTCGCTGCCTTGTCAATTGTGTAATGAATGTTTTCTTCAGCGCTCTTTGGGGCTCCTCCTTCTTTTCTACGTACTGAGTTCACAGTCAGTTCACGTGATTACGTGGGAGGCGTGATGACGCGACACGCAACTCCGTCTCCTACGGCCATCTTGCTGCCTTCCATTACAGTATATGGACAAAAAAGAGGTTCCAGTTATGACCATTACGCGTATAATTTCGAAATGAAACCTGCCTAACTTTTGTAAGTAAGCTGTAAGGAATGAGCCTGCCAAATTTCAGCCTTCCACCTACACGGGAAGTTGGACAATTAGTGATGAGTGAGTCAGTCAGTCAGTGAGTCAGTCAGTCAGTGATGGCTTTGCCTTTTATTATTATAGATAACAAGCTGTTGCTAAATAGTGACCAAAAGACAGTTTATGAGCAAGTCATGAGGACCGTTGTTTCGGCCACTCTTCTTGAGGGTGGCAGAACTGCTCATTCAGGTTTCAAGCTGCCTCTGAACCTCATCCATACTAAATCCCCCATGTGTAACATATCAAACCAGAGCAATATGGCTGAAGTGCTGCGACATTGTCAGCTTATTGTCTGGGATGAATGCACTATGGCACACAGAGGAGGTGTTGAGGCTTTAGACAGGACCCTCCAAGACATCCGAAAGACCAACAAACTTATGGGAGGCTTGACAGTGTTGCTGGCTGGAGACTTCTGGCAAACCCTACCAGTCATGCCCAGAGGAACACGCGCTGACGAAGTTAAAGCATGTCTGAAGTCTTCATACCTCTGGCCACAAATCAGTGTTGTTACCTTAAGAATAAACATGAGGGTTCATTTGAAAGGCGACAAAAAAGCCGGGGAGTTCTCTGCTCTTCTGATGAGTAAAGGTGATGGCACCTTCATTCAAGAAAATTGTAAAATAAATATTCCTACAAATCTCTGTCTCCTTGTGAATACCTTACAAAGCCTTCTTCAAAATGTTTACCCCAATCTACGAAGTCTCCACGAAAACGACTTGTCATGGTTGAGGGAGAGAGCTATCCTGACACCAAGAAATGACATGACTACAACTATAAACCACATTTTACTTCAAGAACTACCTTCACAACTGAAAACATATCAGTCTGTGGATTCAGTTGTAGAAGTGGAAGACGTGGTGCACTATCCGGTAGAGGTACTCTATGCTCAGGAGTGCCTGGAAGATTCAATCTAATTTTGAAGGTTGGGGCACCAAATAATGTTACTAAGAAACTTACAGCCACTGAAACTTTGTAACGGCATGAGACTTCAGGTCACGTGTCTGCAAAAGAACCTAATTGAGGCAACTATTTTTACTGGCAGTGGCTCAGGGGAGAGAGTTTTTATTCCTCGCATCCCAGTTATACCCTCTGATCTCCCATTTCAATTCAAACGCCTCCAATTTCCAGTAAGGCTCTGCTTCGCAATGACAATTAATAAGTCTCAGGGACAGACCCTACAAAAGGTTGGCATTGATTTGAGGCAAGATTGCTTTTCACATGGCCAACTGTATGTTGCATGCTCAAGAGTGAGCTCAGCGCACAGCTTGGTCATATTACATCCGGAGGGCCGAACTGACAACGTGGTATACAAAGAGATCCTTAACAAATAATCATTTGTATATTTTCCCTCAGTTTAAAAAGGTTTACTTTTCTTCTTAATAAAAATTTTAAGGCAGTACTTCGCCGCTGCGAAGCGTGGGTATTTTGCTAGTATGTATATATGTGTGTATATATATATATATATATATATATACATATATATATATATATATATATATATATTGTCACGCTTGGGTCACAGATTTGCACAGAGACACAGGAGGTTGTAGAAAAGAAAGGAACTTTATTCAAAACACTGCAAACAAACATTTGTCTCTTTTCAAAAGTTTAAACATGCTCCTCCATGACAAGTCAGAGATGACAGTTTCCCCAGGAGGAGAGAATGTCTGAGAGAGGGATAAGGAGATGCAAGCAATCAGTTTAACAAACTGAGAGAAGCCCGTACAGGCTTTTTGAGAAGGCGGAGCACCGCGCGAGAGGCAGATTACGCGACAGAGCTGGCCAGAAGGGAAAGGAGAAATGTGAAGGTAGCCTGTCTATGTTTCCTAGGGGTTTTCCCAGGGTCGTCTGTATCTTTTGGGGGTATGATTAGCTTCGCAGCTCACAATATATATATATATATATATATATATATATATATATATATATATATATATATATATATATATATGTGTATATATATATATATATATATGTGTATATATATGTATGTATGTATATGTATGTATACTTTGAAGGTCCCAATGAGCACAGTGGTCTCCATCATCTGTAAGTGGAAGAAGTTCGAAACCACCAGGACTCTTCCTAGAGCTGGCCGGCTATCTAAACTTAGCGATCGGGGGAGAAGGGCCTTAGTCAGGGAGGTGACCAAGAACCCGATGGTTACTCTGTCAGAGGTCTGTGGAGAGAGAAGAACCTTCCAGAAGGACAACCATCACTGCAGCAATCCACCAATCAAAGACTTGTGAATTTCCCATTGGGATTAATAAAGTATCTATCTATCTATCTATCTATCTATCTATCTATCTATCTATCTATCTATCTATCTATCTATCTATCTATCTATCTATCTATCTATCTATCTATCTATCTATCTATCTATCTATCTATCTATCTATCTATCTATCTATCTATCTATCTATCTATCTATCTATCTATCTATCTCTCTTGCTGTCTGTGTGTTGCTCGATTAGTGCTGTCTGGGGTGGGCATGTTCGAGTTGTGGGAAACCGACGGGCGTCGAGGTCTCTGTGTAAGTCTTTTACTTTTTCTCCTTTTTCTTTCTCTTAGTTGTTTTTTCTTAGTGTTTTGTCTTAGAATTGTTTTTTTTTTGGATAGTTTTTACTGTTAAGACGCGGCTTTGGCGGGTATTGCCATGGCCGTGTCCAAAGGCAGGGCTCCTGGTTTGTTACCAAAGGCTTTTGAAAATCTTTCACGCCGTCATGGCGCAAAGGTCCTGGTGGACCCCCAGGTTTCTGCCGAAGCATGTGTGGTGGGAGTAGGAAAAGTTGTCGGTTATAAAAATGTCCTATCCGCCTCCAGAATGAACAAGGCTGTGGTTGTTTTTTTAAACGACGAGTCTCTTGTAAATACACTCGTTGAAGAAGGGGTTGTTATCAATGGCGCATTAGTTCCTGTCCTGCCGTTATCAGCGCCTGCGAAGAAAGTTATTGTTTCTAATGTTCCACCTTTCTTAAAAAATGATATTTTACTAAGGGAATTGAAACGTTATGGGCAGATAATGTCTGATATAGTATTGATCCCACTTGGCTGCAAGATGCAGGAATTAAAACACGTGGTCTCCTTTCGGAGACAAGTTTATATGATTTTAAATAACATGAATGAGGAAATAAACGTGGCGCTCAGGTTTAAGGTAGAGGGCGATGATTATGTAGTATTTGTCACTTCAGATACAATGAAATGCTTTAACTGTGGCAGAGCTGGACACAAGGCGGCACAGTGCAAACATGAGCCTGGGGTGCTGCCGGGTGGCTCCGCTCAGATTAAAGAAAACAATGACGGGGTTAACGATGAAAACTGCGAGTCTGAGTATGAAAGTGAGGTGGACAATATGGAGGATGATGGGTCTGTGTGTAATGATCGGTTGGAGGGTGCGGGTGTTGTGTGTGATCGGCCTGCAAGCTTTCTGTCTGTAGACGCTCCAGAGAAGAGCGCACTTCTTGTTGCCAATGAAATGCCGGCTGAAGCTGACAGTGCAGTGTGTAAAGTAAGCACAGAGCCTGAGACCAGTAGCAGTGAGGGGACGACATTGAACGCTCTTTCCGAGGGAGCTGCGCCAGTCGCCACTGCTGTGAACGAGTCTCAGGTAACCGATGAAACTGCACAAGTTCAGGCCGCTGAGAACGCACTGCTGACGAAGCAGAGCTCGGCGCAAGTCATGGAAAGGCAGCTGAGTGAGAGGCCGATGGACGAGGTGTGTGCCGTGGAGAGTGGGAGTGCAAGTGTGAGCGAGAGGGATGAGAGTTTCAAAGTGCCCCGTCATAAGCGAAAGAATAAATCGGAGAATACGAAGTCTGCGAAGAAAAGCCTTGTGTCCAGTGAGCCATCCAGTGAACGCAGCCACTTGTTTAAAAGTTACAGTGACTGTGATGTGGGTGACAGGGAGGATGAGGGCAGTGACACTGACGCCTCCGTGAGAAGCGAGTCCTCATCAAGGTATACACTCGGAGGCGGATACAGCACCGCAAGTATTCGGTATTTCTTGGAATTTATTGAGGGCAAGAGAGGAGTTAAAGTGGAGGAGCACTTCCCAGATGTTCAGCTCTTCCTGGTGTCAGCACAGAGGGTGATGCGCAATGCCGTACAGCTTGGCATGGACCAGAAAGAGTCAGTGAGATTAAAGAATCTGATCAGTAGGGTTAGGAAATCACTGCTTTAATTATGATGGAGGTAGCTCTACGTTTCTTTTATTCGTTTGTGTTGTGTAATTTATTGGTCACTCCCTTGTGCTTTGTATTAATGGACTCTTTACATATTGGGAGTCTAAATGTAAATGGGTGTAGGGGAGACGCAAAAAGGGCTGCTGTTTTTAATTATTTAGGGCAAAAAGGCCTTCACATAGCACTACTTCAGGAAACACACACCGATATTAGGAATCATTCGGACTGGTTACGTGAATGGGGGGGTCAGGCTGTGCTTAGTCACGGATCCCATATCAGTGCTGGGGTTGCTGTGCTGATTTCCAAAACTGTAAATTTACAGATCACTAATATTAGTGAGGTGGTGGCTGGGCGCCTGCTGGTGGTGCAGATTAAAGATGGCGATCAGGACCTCGTGTTCATTAATTCTTATGCACCAACAAATGGTCGAGAGAGGATCTGTTTCTTTGATTAATTGAGAAAGGTGGTGGAATCGTTTATTAATGGGGAAATTCTTCTACTAGGAGGGGATTTTAATTGTACAGAAAATGCTCAACTGGATCGAAATGGTACTGAGCCTCATCCAGCTTCTGTCAGAGTATTACATACTTTATTACAGCAATCAGATCTGGTGGATGTATGGCGGAATAATTTTCCTACAGATAGACAATACACCTGGGTAAAAGGGGAGGGTGGCCGCATTTCAATGGCACGATTAGACAGGTTTTACTGTTCAAGGCATCTTCTGAATACAATCACCACTACTTATATCTGTCCTTTCGGTCTTTCTGATCACTCGCTAGTAGCATTAAAGCTCACCTTTTCTAAAAAACTTTTATTCAAGTCTTTCTGGCAATTCAATGTTTCCCTGTTGGATGATTCGAACTTCCTTCAGTGCTTTGAATTTTTCTGGCAGCAATGGACCCTCACTAAATCCAAATTCACTTCCCTCAAACAATGGTGGGATGTCTCAAAAGTACAGATCAAAGCTTTTTGCCAACAATACACCAAGCAAGTGACGAAGAGGAGTGTGGATCATATGAAAAGCCTGGAGGAGGACATCACTGAACTACAGGCTACTCTTCAAAAAACTTTTGATAAGGATACCTTTGAAATTTTAACAGCAAAAAAACATTCACTGTCTCAGCTTCTGGAGTTGCAGGCTCAGGGAGCTTTAGTGAGGTCTCGCTTCCAGAATCTGAATCACCTGGACGCACCCACAAGGTTTTTTTTTAGTCTTGAAAAGAAGGAAGCACAGAGCAAGACAATCCATATGCTCCGTGACACCAACGGTCAAGAACTGTGTACTATAGGGGAGATAAGAGACTTTGCTGTATCATTTTACAAGAATTTATTCAAGGAGGAAAGCATCGATGAGGCTGCAATGTCTGAGTTTTTGGATGGTGTGCCAACAATTTCGGAAAAGTTAAAATTACATCTGGACACCGAGATTACTCTGCAGGAACTCTCCGACTCGCTGTCTAATTTAAATGTTGGAAAGACTCCGGGGATTGACGGGATTCCAACAGAATTCTATAAGCAGTTTTGGCATCTGTTGGGACCAGACATGATTACAGTGTTTCTGGAGAGTATTAAGGTTGGTGAATTACCACTGAGCTGCAGAAGAGCTGTCATAGTTCTGCTACCAAAAACAGGGGACTTGTGTCAAATCAAAAACTGGCGTCCTGTGAGCCTATTGTGTACAGACTACAAAATCTTTTCAAGGGCCTTGGCCAACCGCCTGAGGAATGTAATGGACTCTATAATTCACCCGTGTCAATCATACTGTGTGCCAGACCGGTCAATACATGACAATATTTTTGTATTGCGGGATGTTATCTCAGCATGTAATCTGTGTGGGGTTGATTTGGGGATTCTGTCCCTAGACCAGGAAAAGGCTTTCGATCGAGTAGATCACCGATATTTGTTTAATACATTGAAAAGTTTTGGTTTTGGGGACAGTTTTATAAATATGATAAGGCTATTATATACTAATATTTTTGGAGTTTTAAAAGTCAACGGTTCGTTGAGTGCCCCATTCTCAGTAAACAGAGGAATTCGACAGGGCTGTGCTTTATCTGGAATGCTATATGCTTTATCAATTGAACCATTTTTACGTCAGATAAGTCGCAGACTGCAGGGTGTGGGTTTTCCTATGTGCCCAACTGTTAATTTTAAATATTTGGCCTATGCTGATGATGTTGTCATCTTTGTCACATCAAACGATGACATTAAAATGTTAATTTCATGTCAACAAGTATTTGAGAAAATATCGTCAGCAAGAATCAACTGGGCCAAAAGTACCGCTTTTTTGATTGGCTCCTGGACAGCATGTTCACCACCAGATCTGCCCTTAGAAATGAGGTGGGACAGAAGGTGTTTTCGATATCTCGGGGTGGTGATGGGTGCTGAGGGGGTGGACAACAGTAATTGGGAAGGATTTTTAGATAAAGTAACTATGAGACTGAACAAATGGAAGTGGATTGTGTCTAAGCTGTCTTACAGGGGACGTGTGATTGTAATTAACAATTTGATAGCCTCTATGCTCTGGCACAAACTTGTGAGTGGGGACCCTCCTCCTGGGCTTTCACACAGAATCCAGAAACTTCTGGTTGATTTTTTTTGGGTGGGCCTACACTGGATTAAACAAAGTGTACTGTTTTTACCTTTGGAAGAGGGTGGTCAGGGGCTCATTGATGTTGTCTCTAAAGTTGCACAATTTCGACTTCAGGTTCTGCAGAAGGTTTTTTTTGTTTCTCACCCTCTGAGTTGGAGAGAGATGGCGATGGGTTTCTTCCGCCGAGTGGGAGGCTTCGGTTTTGATAAACAACTTCTGGTGATGAACATTCACAAAATGGACCTGTCCAGCCTACCCCATTTTTACAAGGGAGTCTTATTAACGTGGCACTTTGTCTTTAAAAGAAACTTTGCTACATCTGGTTGGTTGGCTGATGAGCCTTTAGTTTTCAACTCTGTTTTTTCATGTCCTCTGTTGTTAAGTGATAGTTTTGTTAAAACACTCATCACACATCAAATACTTACACTGTCCCAAATTTATGATGACAGCAAGAAGTCCTTTATTGACCCAGCAGTGCTATCTTCAATACTGGGGGTCAAGTCAGTCAGAATGCTTCAGAGTTTTTTATCATTCATGGCCAAAGATTATCATTGGCTGAACAACTCGATCAGAGCAGCGAACACGGAGATGGAGGTCTGCCCTGCTGTTGATCTGTCCTCACTCACCGATAATACGATCATGACATTCCATAAAGGGGAAGTCGTGAGTTTTAAGTCTCTGTCAAAGGGGGACCTTTATAAATATTGTGTAAAAACTGTACACTTTGCAGCACTAAAAACAGCATGTGACACACCATGGAGAGAATATCTGGGGGTGGAAGGTGGGAGTGCACCTGCTTGGAGGGAGATATATAAGCCCCCGAATAAGAAAAGAACAGCAGACTTACAATGGAGAATTCTGCATGGGATTGTTGCTACCAATTCCTTTTTAAAAATAATTGAGCAGAAAGAGGATGATACTTGTGTATTTTGTGGACAAAAAGAAACTATATTCCACTTATTCTTGCAATGTATGAGACTTAGTTTTTTTTTCATTTTTTTTTAGTGAAATATGTAGAAGGTTAATGGGGAAATTTAACAATATCATGTTCATTTATGGAACAAAATATAATAAGGAAAATCGTCAAAAAGTTCAGCTATTAAACTATTTATTGGGTGAAGCAAAATTAGCAATTTTAAAGAGTAGAAATAATAAACAATCTGGGACAGGGGCTACTGATGCTGTGATGATTTTCAAGATAAATGTACGCTCCAGAATAATAATGGAATATACGTATTATAAATTGATGAATACATTAGATTTGTTTAAAAATGTGTGGGGGATTAAAGGGTTGCTTTGCTCAATTGATGATGGAGAACTAAAAATGAATGTATAAGACATTATTGAAGTTCTCCTTTTTGTGTTTTCTTATAATGATGTAAAATAGATGAGCTAATCGAACGGTGTAACATCATAATGTTTCTGTTGAAGTTTTGATTTGGGACTTTTAAGTGCTTGTTTGATACGGGCTCAGGGGGTTTAAATTGTAAATTAGAAGAATGGAAAAGTTTTTTTGGGTCATTTCAAATTAATATAAGAAATAGTATATCAAATATGGACTGCAAGGGAATTGATTCTCATTTGATGCAGCAGCCTGTAAAATTTGGTTATATGTTACCTGTTATATATTAATTTGATTTATTGCTATTTGATCAATAAAGGTCTTTTAAAAATAAAAATCTATCCATCCATCCATCCATCCATCCATCCATCCATCCATCCATCCATCCATCCTGTATGGTAGAGTGGCCTGACGGAAGCCACTCTTTGGTAAAAGGCACATGGCAGCCCACCTGGAGTTTGCCAAAAGGCACCTGAAGGACTCTCAGACCATGAGAAAGAAAATTCTCTGGTCTGATGCGACAAAGATTGAACTCTTTGGTGTGAATGCCAGGCATCACGTTTGGAGGAAACCAGGCACCACTCATCACCAGGCCAATACCATCCCTACAGTGAAGCATGGTGGTGGCAGCATCATGCTTTTGGGATGTTTTTCAGCGGCAGGGACTGGGAGACTAGTCAGGATAAAGGGAAAGATGACTGCAGCAATGTACAGAGACATCCTGGATGAAAACCTGCTCCAGAGCGCTCTTAACCTCAGACTGGGGCGACGGTTCACCTTTCAGCAGGACAATGACCCTAAGCACACAGCCAAGATATCAAAGGAGTGGCTTCAGAATAACTCTGTGAATGTCCTTGAGTGGCCCAGCCAGAGCCCAGACTTGAATCAGTTTGAAATCTCTGGAGAGATCTTAAAATGGCTGTGCACTGATGCTTCCCATCCAATCTGGTGGAGCTTGAGAGGTGCTGCAAAGAGGAATGGGCGAAACTGGCAAAGGATAGGTGTGCCAAGCTTGTGGCATCATATTCAAAAAGACTTGAGGCTGTAATTGCTGCCAAAGGTGCATCGACAAAGTATTGAGCAAAGGCTGTGAATACTTATGTACATGTGATTTCTCAGTTTTTTTATTTTTAATAAATTTGTAAAAACCTTAAGTAAACTTTTTTCATGTTGTCATTATGGGGTGTTGTATGTAGAATTCTGAGGAAAAAAATGAATTTAATCCATTTTGGAATAAGGCTGTAACATAACAAAATGTGGAAAAAGGGATGCGCTGTGAATACTTTCCGGATGCACTGTATATTGTATAATAGATTGAACTCGGAGCACATCACAATACCAATGTGGAGAGCACATAAGAATACAAAAAATGCAAAAGGGGCAATGCGTGTAAGCCACATAAACAGGTTAATGTGGAGCCTGAGCATAACTGGTAGGATCTGGCACAAAGCTGAACCCAGGATCAAAGAGGGCAACATTTTTCTATAAGACTAACTATTGCATACACACTGTACACACTGCCATGCACTGGATCAGTTTGATGCATAAGTTGACAATGTATTTTTTGTAAATTTCTTTATAAAATGAATAACATTTGCATTAGTTATTTCTTTAATTCCTTTTGGAACTTTTTGAAAGGTAAAACCCCTATTTCACAGACAAGGAAGGTATTCAATTGCTTCTTAAATGTGTTTAATACAAGAAACACAGTTTCTTATCAAGCATTAGTGTGTACTGAATGTATTCTCATTATGTTAGTTGCCTTGTGCAAAAATGCCTATAAAATTAATTACCTCATTAATCCTTTAATTTTCTGTTCATCCATTTTGGGCAGTCAAGTTGTCCAGTGCAACATTAAACAAATGATGCTTAGACTAGATATGCAGAGTAAAATAAGGGTGGCTTGAAGTACTTGACTCTGAACTGGGTCTGAGTACGGTAATTGTTTCTTTAAATATCCTTTTTAGGTATGTATGGTGTTTGCCATTTTAATTTGTTTATTTTGATCACTATATTTACCAGTCAATCGATAGTGATGTTGGCTCATTATGAACTAATATAACATTCTTTGTGGTTCTGCTTTATACCTGTTGTGGCTAGAATAGGGTCCATCTCTCTTTTAACTTTGACTCATATAGGTTTAATTAGAAAAATAATTAAAAAATGAAATCAAATATATTGTGTGATTAGCTGAGTAGAACAAATATTGATGGCAGATACACTTTTTGTAAGTTGTTTCTTATATTTGCTATTTTGGTATATAATTTTGTAAGTGGCAAGAGCATTTAATACTCTGTCTAGGGTCCTTAATGTGTGAATATTCCTTTAAAATGTTATGAAGGTAAGTAGATTCTATGTCACTCCTAGAAGTTGGATAATGCTGTGTTTACTTTCACTATATCCCTTTTCATTTCTAGCCAATTTATCATAGCCTAAGGGTTTCCTATTCTGAAGGTGACAGTTTAAAACTTCAACAGAATATATTGATTATACAATAATTCTTTCTCTTGTCAGTGTCCTGCAGTGGCTCTTAGTAAACCTTGGATTGGACCTATTGTCAGACCTTCAGGCATTTTTTGTTAGTTGTCGATACTGCATGTGACATGATCCATTGCAGATTCTGGTTGTCCTGTGACAGTGGAATCCAGGAATAATCATTTTTTTCAATACTTAAAGGGATTTTACTTATGAGAATTTTTAAAATGATTTATTTGTATATATTTGTACAACACCACAGTTCATTTCAAAATCATAACAGCGATGGGAAATCATGAAGAAAATTTTTTCACACTGACACAGCAAACCTCACACTGGCTCCTCAGAACAGTGAATGTTCCTGCTCAAGCATCCAATAAAACTCAGTAAAACTTAATTACATTCTTGTCCCCAGATTGTGATTCAGGGATTCTTGACAACTGGTTTTGAGAAGCACAGCCTATAACACCTTGAGCAACAGAAGCCTAGGAAATGGTGTCCATTTCATGAGCACTGCAAAAGAGATGAGCCCCATGATAATTGTGCGTGACAGGCCAGATTTCCAGAAATTTCTGCCATTTAGTTTCTAATTGTGGAGTTTAAAAGAATTAAACTTTCTAATGTCTTCAGCCTCATGAAAAGACTTGAGCTGCAGGACCAAGATATAAGATACTACAGCTGTTTGGAGGAGCCACATGCTGCACTGCACAGCTTCTTCCGGAAATCCAGGCAAACTGTATTGCCTTTCTGGTCACTGTATTTTCCTATGCACATGAATATGTACTGTATGTGTGTGTGTGAATGTATGTGTGTTGTCATACTCATGCGCATGGGGGACAGTTTAAAGGCTCAAATAGTGCTGTTCACCAGCCAGACCAGGGGTTGGCGCTCTCACCTGATCCTCTCGCCCCTTGTTCCTCTGCAGTTCTGCTGAAGACCCTGCATCTCAGTGGCCACCACCGGTCCACCCACCAACATCACTTCCAGCCAACCCTGACGACATCACTTCCGGTACCCAGAATTCACCTTTCTGCCACATCAGTTCATGTTCCGCCTGCCATGACTCCACCTCTTCCTCCTATCCACCATACTTATAGAACAGAGTCACTCTGTTAGTTCAGTTCAGTTCAGTTGTGAACTCTTATCTTTAAAGATGTGCTTTTTTTATTTTGCTGATTTTTCAGTATATGGGGTGGCAATCCCCAAACCTTTTTCTCATCTGCTGTCTTATTTTTTACCACAGTGTGTTTATACAAAACTGTATATATAAAATACACCAATCAGCCACAACATTAGACCCACTGACAGGTGAAGGGAATAACATTGATTATCACGTTAGAATTGCATCTGTCAAGGGGTGGGATATATTAGGCAGCAAGTGAACAGTGTGTTCTTGAAGATGATGTACTGGAAGAAGGAAAGATTGGTAAGCATTAGGATCTGAGTGAACGACTTTAAGAAGAACCAAATTGTGATGGCTCGATGACTGGGTCAGTGCATCTCCTAAAGGTTTTGTGAGGTACTTCCAGTATACAGTAGTTAGTACCTAACAAAAGTGGACCATGGAAGGACAACCAGTGAACCGGCAACAAGGTTGTGCCTTAATCTTGTTATGGGCAATATAGAATATAGCAAGACCACCGCCATGCCTTCTGAGTGAGATCTATCAACATAGGTGAACCCAGGTGGAGTCACCACAATTAACAAGAAAAAGTGATTAAGCAGAAAATCAAAGTCCTGTTCAGTGATTGTGTCATTGATTAGCTAAGCTTTGTTACTAAGAGAATGTAAATGTAAAAGTGAAAAGTTAACATTAACATTGACTAGAGAGACGTCACAATGCATGTTGCTTATAGTAACAGAACATAAGTTATTCAGATTTGTGCAACAGCATAGTTTTAACAGCACTTGTTTATTCAAAACCTGATATTGTGATGTTCAAATAGTTGACAGAGGAAACAGTCAGATGAATTAAATGTTTCTGCTGCAGACCTGGTCAGAACCTCAAGACTATAATGCACTGTAAGAGATCACAGGATGTTACTGTGACTTTTTTTGTACAAAAATGTACCTTTGTAATTATTGTATAGTGCATCGGTCTTTTAAGTGGAAGTGTGCTTATTAGTATTAATTTAAACACATTGTAAATTTAAAAGTGTATAGTGTTATTTTATAAATTCAAGCTTGTTTAGCTTTTTGCACAGGAAGATATATGTCCAAGAATTTATTTTATGCCTTGCTCTCACACGTTAAATATTTTGCATTGATACTAGAAAGCTAGATGGTTAAATTATTCTCTAAACAGTTGCTATTTGTACTAACACTCTCCCATCTAATAGGCCAGTGCCTGATTTCACCTCTCAGCAAGTGTAAAACACAGTACCTAATCGAGCATAGCTTCCAGAATCTATTGATGGTATGCAAATCAACTCAAATATGTGAAATACTCCACATTCATTCTGTCAGTTCTAAACACTTTCCCTTACGACTTACTCTGGACATGTAACTTACCCAGTGAAATAGTCTACTCTTTTAAGTTAAATTAGTAATACAGGCAATAATATATATATATATATATATATATATATAATATATCATGTGGATACTGTAGGTAGGAAAAACTTCAAGTGCAAATCCTACATATAATATTGACTTTAACCAACTGTTATGCTATGATACATACTATACATGGAATTTTTGTTTGATATATCTTATATTATAAAGAACTTTGTTTTTCTTCTTTATAAGATTTCTGAGACTCTGATTGTTCTCACATCCTACCACTGCTATGTATGTAATCTTTATTTTATTATTTTCTTGTTTGTTCCAGAAAATAAAACCCCTTAAATTACCACAAATACTGAGAAATTATGATGCAGAGTTTATTCAAGCTGGAAGAAACGTCTTTACAGGTGAGTAAACTTGCCTTTCTTAGCAGCAGTTTATGGCACTGCAACTTTTTTTTTTTTTTTAATATTTTGTGAAACATATTTTAAAACAAGCTTATTTAAACTAAAAATACCAATGATATTTGTTTGTTTATTTTCAAGGAAATATTAAATTACTGGTAAGAATCCCTGACACATTCACTTGGCAATGCTCCATTCATCATCATACTGTTCCTCTTAATTGATGTTTATACAGTGTTTACTTCAGTCAAGTGGGCACTAGTATCGTTTGTTATTTATTAAAAATCCTCCATGGGGCATAATTGTACAGCCAATGGTAACAGTCAGAATGTGGGTATAGATGTGTAACACTAGATTTTCTATCTTTACTCTATGACATGTAGTATTTATCACTGGATCCAATCAGCAATTCAGTTCATTTTTATACATAATTTGCATTTGAATTTGTAACTCTCTGATCTCGTAATAATATTTCCATGACTGACATCTCAGAAAACATTTTACAGTATAATTTATATTTAATTAGCAGAATATTGATCAAAAGTAAGTTTTAGCAGTTGCTGTAGGCCATACAAGAAATATTCAAAAATGCTGTGAGGCCATAATGTCTCCATCCCATGGGTATTCACTTTCTTTGGAATATCTAAAATTTAATTATTCTTTAATTGTAGAAAAAATAAAACAATTTGCTAGCAGTGTATCCATAATGGAGTTTCTCACTCCGATGAAGAAAAAAAAGTCAAAATGTTTTGTTATGTCTGATGAGTAAAAGTATCGAAAGAATCATAAGAAATACTGTAGGCAGGCAAAATGAGAACCTTCAAACAATCATGAAATAGTTCAGTTTGCACTCTTTAACCTTATTTCTGAATGCTAAATAACAGAACGAATAAAAATGAAACATCACTTGAGTAACAGTAGTACCTGTGGCTAAGATATGGAATTGAATGTAATCTATATTGAAGTGATCTGGTTTAACTGGGGCAGCTTCCACTAACATGAAATAGCATTACAGCCCTCAGGGAGCAACAATATAATAGATTTTGCACTAAACAAGAAAGGCCTAGTTAAAATCCCTAGAGAGCCTTATGAACAAGCATGCATGAGTGTGGCTTTGCTGACTGCTGCTAACAGACTGAGTAGTTTAATTAGATTGAGGAATGCTGTTGCTACATGTCTTCAACTCATTTGTCTTTGTATGTGTCACTTCAGCTTCTCTACTGAGCAGTTCGTGGGGTAATAATGCAATCACATATTTATTAATGGGACTTACGAATAACAAGGCCAAATACAGCTTCACAGAATCAGTTCAACAATGCTCTATAGAACTAGGCCCATATATTTTTTTTCTAGATTATAATAATAATATTGTCAATATATATGTGTGTGTGTGTGTGGTTCGTACATATTGGACCAGAATCACTGATAAGGGATTAATAGGCGGGTCTACTTAAAGGATTTGACAAAGGATATCATGTGTAGGACTACTGGTTATAAATGGAGAAGCTAGCACGAAGTTACATTAGAAAAAAAAATTACAATTTTATTTCTTTCAGTATTTCTAATTATATGCCTTTTCTTATAAAAAAACACATTTAATATGGTACAGAATATTTTCAGTTAAAAGATAAATCAAAAGAAACTAGAATTAAACTAGGATCCTGCAGCCTGAGAAAGAATGAAGATTCCAGTACAAAACACAAACTTAAAACATGCAGAATAATGCAGCATACAAAGATTTTATATTGTATCGCAATTTGCAATCTTACAACAGTGTCTTAGTATGCATGATTATTTTTAATATATTATGGGTGCATTGAATACGGTAAGGAACAATTTTTGAGAGTTCTGCACAGATTAAGTCCATAGCATAATATTCTTAACCTTTTTAGTTAAAATCAGTTCGGAAAGTTTGTCAAAGCAGCATTGAGCACAAGGTAGGAGACAAGCCTAAATGTGGTACCAACCTGTAATGCTGTTATAAAGGTTTGTGCTTTATAGTATAGAATAGTATACAACTCATAATATTTAATTTGTGTGTTTTATTTTAGTGTGTTTTTATTTTAGGATTATATAGATAATGGCTTTTAACTTATGTACAGTATACAAAGCTCATATGGGAAAGCTGACATTGTATAATCCAAATGTTCTGTACCTGAAACAGCAGGCAGGTACAAGGGACCTCATTAGATTACAATAATCCCTCCTCCATCGCGGGGGTTGCGTTCCAGAGCCACCCGCGAAATAAGAAAATCCGCGAAGTAGAAACCATATGTTTATATGGTTATTTTTATATTGTCATGCTTGGGTCACAGATTTGCGCAGAAACACAGGAGGTTGTAGAGAGACAGGAACGTTATTCAAACACTGCAAACAAACATTTGTCTCTTTTTTTCAAAAGTTTAAACTGTGCTCCATGACAAGACAGAGATGACAGTTCTGTCTCACAATTAAAAGAATGCAAACATATCTTCCTCTTCAAAGGAGTGCACGTCAGGAGCACAGACTGTCATAAAGACAGAGGAGAGCAAACAAATCAATAGGGCTGTTTGGCTTTTAAGTATGCGAAGCACCGCCGGTACAAAGCTGTTGAAGGCGGCAGCTCACACCCCCTCCGTCAGGAGCAGGGAGAGAGAGAGAGAGACAGAGAAAAACAAACAGTCAAAAATCAATATGTGCCCTTCGAGCTTTTAAGTATGCGAAGCACCGTGTAGCATGTCGCTTCAGGAAGCAGCTGCACAGAAGATAGCAACGTGAAGATAATCTTTCAGCATTTTTAGACGAGCGTCCGTATCGTCTAGGTGTGCGAACAGCCCCCCTGCTCACACCCCCTACGTCAGGATCAGAGAAAGTCAGCGCAAGAGAGAGAGAGAGAAAAGTAAGTTGGGTAGCTTCTCAGCCATCTGCCAATAGCGTCCCTTGTATGAAATCAACTGGGCAAACCAACTGAGGAAGCATGTACCAGAAATTAAAAGACCCATTGTCCGCAGAAATCCGCGAACCAGCAAAAAATCCGCGATATATATTTAAATATGCTTACATATAAAATCCGCGATAGAGTGAAGCCACGAAAGGCGAAGCGCGATATAGCGATGGATCACTATATTAATATTCATAAAGACATTTTCCAAGTGTGTTAAATTCAAGACTAGACAAAATTCTGAGGTTTATGCAAAGAATGGGACAATAAGTATAAAATGTTAAAGGGTGTCATTGTTGATTAGAATGTATACGTTTTCAACTTAAGATAAACTAAGCAATTTGTACATGCTTCTAAGAATATGTGTAATGAAGGCTTCAGACTTTAAGGTTAACATGTTTCATGTTAGCTAAAAGTAACTCAGTCAATTATTAGCCAGGCCAGCAACTGATGTAACATTTTACATAAAGCAACCAGCAAGACACTATCAATTTAAATGATTTTAAAGACATTTTTAGAGAGAGAAACAATTGCCAGAGAGAAAACAATTTGGTCGGATTTTTCCATCTACAGGCTGCCCCACCGCTCCCAAGTATTACACCACACTTAAGAAAACTGCAACTTAAGAAGACTGCAACAACCAAAGCTACAGCCACCTGATAAAAAAGTTTGTGTAACCCTGATTTGAATTATTCTGGTTTCTAACATTTATACCTTTTCTGCAAATAAACACAAGATTGAAATACAGTTTGAGTGTTTATTTTCTGAAGTTGCCCTGTTGTTTACTTACATTTGGCAATGACCAGTGATTGTTAGCAAGATGTACTGAGTTCATTAAGGTTACGTTCATTCGGGGTAGTGATTATCCCTGTTAGATTGTTCAGCCCTTTCAGAGGTAGCCATTGCGATACTAAAATCTGATAGAAATAGTTGTGGCAGCTTCTGACTTTTGCTAAGGTATTCTGAAGTTTTAGCCCTTTTGGAGGAAGCAATCCAAAGATGAACCTACACCTCCACAAAAATCAACAGGGATGGTTCGTGAGACAAAGACTTCTAGCCCCTGATAAGGTATAGAAGTTGAGTTAGTATCAGCCACTGTTAAGATATTCTTGCTTTGTGTTTATCATATCTGTGCTGAGTGAATTTTAAATAGGTAAGTATTGCAGGATACACGTGTGAATTAAGGCTAACAGTTTAGACATTTCAAGTATTAATTTTTCCACCAAAAAAGAACCTTAGAGGTTAAGTTACCTTTTTTGATCACTTTTTCACAATAAAACACAATCATTTGTAGAAACCAATAATTTCCAATTAACACATAACACATTTTTAGAAAACTGGTGTGCCTCAAAGAAAATATTTAGATACCAGGGGCCTCATGTATAAACAATGCGTACGGACAAAAAAGTTGCGTACGCCCATTTCCACATTCACATCGCGATGTATAAAAACTAAACTTGGTGTAAAGCCACGCAAATTTTCATGCCAGCTAAATCCTTGGCGTACACAAGTTCTCTGCTCGGTTTTGCAAACTGGTGGCACCCAGCGTCAAAGCAGTGCTTTTGTTCCAGTGTGGTTTCCCTTTCTGTTTAGATCCACATCCCTGACGCGGCTTTATAAATACACTGAAATTAACCGCATATCGTGTATTAGTTTAAGGCATCTGATTGTAATTAATCTGTAAAAAATGTAATGGTCCACGGAATGGCCAAACTATTCCATGTACCATAGCTGCTTTAGTGTTGTTATTCTCAAGTATTTATCCCACTGTATCTGAGTGTGGAATCACAGCTCTACAGCAGCTGATCAGAAAGAGAATTATCGGTATACAGCATCTAGCACACGCTGCCTCAGCCATGCGCTATTTGAACTGCTCCCATACGTCAAACGCTTCAGAGCCTTTCCTGTAGGGACCTCGCAGTTTAGAAACAGTTTCATCTTAAGAGCACTAAATGCGCTCAATCAGTCCATCAAGTGCTCCTTATAGAACTGTTTGTACCTATAAGTGCA
>NC_041397.2:131247283-131364783 GCF_900747795.2 Erpetoichthys calabaricus | reverse complement strand
TGAAAGTGAACAGCCAATGGCTCAATGGCAATTGTAAATAGCAGTGGCAACAAGGGGCATCCTTCTCTAGTACAGCGTTCTAGTTTGAAGTAGTCTGAATTAATGTTGTTAATACAAACTGACGCTCCTGGACTGATATGCAGCAGTTTGATCCATGTACATATGTTTGGGCCAAACTCAAATTTGTGCAAAGTGATGAATAGATAATCCCATTCAACAAGCAATTTTAAAATGAGTTGTTCTGTTTCTTTTGGTGTCAAGAGGTTGAGTTCTGAGTGCAAAGCCTGTCTTTTCCTATAAAGTGTATCATTTGGAGACCTGGCGTGTTCTTGATCTATTCTGGTAATTTCACTGATTAAGTCTGAGACCTTCTTGGTTTCCGATTTATTTTTGATGGAAAAATATGAGATAATATGGCCTCTTAAAAATGCCTTCAGAGTTTTGTAGAGTATTCCTGTGGAAACCTCAGAGGATGCATTTGTCTTTAAAATAAAATCAGTTTGCTTAGATATAAATTCTGTACAGTTCTCGTCAGCTAATGACAGGGGGTTAAGATGCCAGCTGTGAGATGAGTGTGTGGGGCATAGTGATATGAACTCCATTATCATAGGGGCATGGTCAGAGATAACAATAGCGTTATATCTGCAAGATTTGATCGTGGGCAAGAAATTGTTATCTATAAAGAAATAATCAATTATTGACTAACAAGGATGTACTGGTAAGAAGAAGGAATATACTTTTAACTGAATGATTATTTTTGCAGTGTTAGATGTTATCACCCCTGTAACTGAAGACCTATCCAGGTCTGGATTTAAAATAGATCAGAAATAGCTTACTGTTTTTCTCTCCTCACTCAAACCCCCTGTCCCCCCATCTTGCCTCCCCAAGTGAGGCTAGAACACACTTCACAAAGTCTCTGGCCTCTGAGATGCCTAAAGACAGATCACGTCCAGAACAAACGAGCCCCCCAAGTACCGGTGTAGAAAGAATAAAGTAGATACAGTATGTATAATTAAAATGTGTAATTACAACAAATGTCTCAATGCAAATAGGTAGGTAAATTGCAGGTAAAGTCTTCTTTGCCTTGCCAGGACATGATGTGATTCACAATCGTATTTCAAAAGTGTCAGTATCAGTTTTTTAGCTCTTTTTCAGCTTCTTCCGGAGAAATAAAAAGGTAAAACTTGCCTTGAATATCCACTCTCAATTTAGCAGGATAGAAGAGGCTGTATCTGATTTCGGCTTTGCGTAGACGCTGTTTAATGCTGTAAAATACGTTGCGTTTAACAGCTGTTGAAGGTGGAAAATCAGGGAAAATATGAATACGTTTTTTTCAAATATAATCTCTTGTGTCAGTCTGAGAAGTGACATCAGATTAATCTTTGATTGTAATCCCTTGAAGCGTTCAAAGAATCTTCTAGATTTTGAGGTATTCGATCCACGTTTAAACTTAGATGAAGCTTTAGCTGTTTTTTCTGTTTCTTTCTGAGCCCTTTTTCTGCCAGTCACACTTATACTGTATATACTTGCATATGCTGTAATGAAGCCCCTTGGGTTGAGTAAATACAGGATATGTTGTTTGTTTTTTTTTGTTTTTTTTAAAAAAAGGAAAAATAACACCACTACTAATGGAGTTCCATCTCAGACGTCCATCTCTCAAAACGGACGAGACCAAAAGGAGTATTTTCAGCCTGCAGTTTTGTAGTGATGACATAATGCTAATTTTTTTTTTATCGTTGTGTACATTTAAGAAACTACCATAGTTATAATCAATAGGTAATTTATTGAATAAAGGTTTTGTAATGTGGTCATGAGGAATGTACAATTACATTTACTAGTATTTATTATCTACCATTGATTCTTCCATAAAGAATCAATAATATATATTTTGTAACCAAAAAAATAAGGAATTATCTGAGCAATGCTTTGTGACATTATTAATATTGACTAAACAGCTTGCAGAATCAAGCAATTATTTATCACTCAGCTATATTAAAAGAAATCCGTGAAACAATGTGAAAATACATCTTACAGTCTGATAACAAAGTACACTAGATTTAACAGTCTGAACTGACACTGTGATTGAACATTTTGTACTCTTTTGTTAAACACTTTGATTCTTCCTTTGCCTTAATTGTGCCACAGTGATGTACTGCAATAGTATTTTAATTATTCTAAGAGTTTAATTACTACTGCCCACCTGGTCTGATGCAGAGCTGTTTGAATATCCATAATTATGCAACTGCTGCTTTTAAATAGCACTTAATATGCAATCCATATTGAAGTGTTATAGGGTCATTGTTTTGCAGACATAAGGAGATGTGCTTCAGATCATGAAGTATTTGTTGTCAGGAGAGAGGGAGAAAAGGTTCCATAATTACCGTAGTAAACATAACCAAATGGATCACAGGGTCCAATGTAGGCACTGGTTCTGGATAGTAAATTTTTTAAAAGGTGATTGTGTTATCAGAAGGAGTGCCACTACAGGTGCATCACAGTCACAGATTTAAATAACATTCTAAGGTATTGTTTTTTCTTCAAAAAGGAAAAGGAATCCAGAAATGAAGCAAATATAACTTAAACCTGTTTACAACTTCAAAAGACAAGAATAGAAAAGTCAACATTACAGTATTTTCAAAAAATATAATTCACACCATTGTACTCCCTCTAATATTTACTAGCAAAACACAAAAATAAAGTTTTTCAGCCAAAAAAGGACTTTCTCAGCCAGATCATAAATGTTTGGTTAAAAACTACAATCAATGTCTCGACAGTTTAACATTCCTAATAAAACAGTCCATATTATAAACAGCTTGCCTTGAAAAAAATGTTTTTTTTTTATTCTACTAGCCTGGTAAGCTATCCATTGAAGCAGTGACTGAACCATTCCACATCATGAGGGATTATTACAAATTACAATTACAGTTATTTCAACCTTTATATTGGGCGGCATGGTGACGCAGTGGTAGCACTGCTGCCTCGCAGTAAGGGGACCTGGGTTCTCTTCCCGGGTCCTCCCTGCATGGAGTTTGCATGTTCTCCCCATGTCTGCGTGGGTTTCCTCTGGGTGCTCCGATTTCCTCCCACAGTCCAAAGACATGCAGGTTAGGTGCATTGGCGATCCTAAATTGTCCCTAGTGTGTGCTTGGTGTGTGTGTGTGTGTGTGTATGTGCCCTGCGGTGGGCTGGCACCCTGCCCGGGATTTTTTCCTGCCTTGCGCTCTGAGCTGGCTGGGATTGGCTCCAGCAGACTCCCGTGATGTGTTAGGATATAGCGGGTTGGATAATGACTGACTAACTGACAACCTTTATATTATGTTATATTTTATGTTATAATTATTACAACAATTACAAGTTTACATTTATAAAATGATAAATACCAGTATAAACAAAAGAAAAGAAAATAGTCTTCACAATGAAAAAAAAGAACTCTGTATCAGCTGTACAGATGATCACAGAAATCTTGTTAAAGGTGTAAGAAATTTTGTCACGTACATCAGAACATAAAAGTAAAACTTATTACACATTGGTCTCAGTGGTGGAAGCTGTGTCCTTTACAAGTGCAGCAGATGGACAAAAAAATTTAGAATGGTGTTGTACATGTACTTAAATGCAAAGCAAACTTGAATGATTGCCTCAAAAGAAATGTGTGCTGCATGCTAACCCAGCACCCCATAGATGGTGAACACCTGCAACATAAACAAAAGGAAATAAAATAACATTAAAAATTTATCACCTTCCTATTCAAATGCTAGTGACACTAAAGCATTACATCTGTCACTAGGCAAGTTGTAACAGAGAAACACAGTGCAGTCCTCAAATACTAACATTGACACACACATACCAGAGATTGGTAACAAATTAAAAGAAAGTAATCAAAAACAGAAATAATATAGTAGAAAATGCACAGAAACTCATTCCCGTTTTCCAAAACCCAAGTGCCTGAAACTTGCTTCTCCCGAACTTGGAATAATAGGAGCAGTCTAATAAGGGATCACACCACATTTAGGTGCAAATATTGAGAAACTCTTTCTTTCATAGTGGTCACAAGTACAATACAATACAATACAATTTATTTTTGTATAGCTCAAAATCACACAAGGAGTGTCGCAATGGGCTTTAACAGGCCCT
Source organism: Erpetoichthys calabaricus (assembly GCF_900747795.2). NCBI lineage: Eukaryota > Metazoa > Chordata > Cladistia > Polypteriformes > Polypteridae > Erpetoichthys > Erpetoichthys calabaricus. The sequence continues at coordinate 131,360,652 of NC_041397.2, read as the reverse complement.
GCCTTTTGACAGCCCCTCAGCCTTGAGTCTCTAAAAAGTCAACGAAAAACTCACAAATAAACCCTTGTAGGGAAAAAATGGAAGAAACCTTGGAAAAAGCAGGTCAAATGAGGAACCCGTTTCCAAGTAGGTTGGGGTGTGCAGTGGGTGTCAAAAAAAGGGGGTAATTACAATACATTACACAGAACAGAACACAAGTAATCCTCAATACAATATAAAGTGCAATAGAAATATTACACGTACAGAGCAAAATGCAAGAGTAGATAACATTATATGATATGATTAGGATTTGTAGAGTCCAGGATACCTCAGCCATCAAGCTGCCTCCCCCTATTGGCCATTCCACAACTGTGTCAGCGCAGAGCCAGCCAATCTGATGAAAGGACCTCTCTACCTGATGATTCCTGTGATCCTCCCTCAGAGATGACTTTACCTTAGGCAGGCAGAGCAACTTTGCAGGTGGGCAGTGGCACCAAGTGCCACATTTGAGTACTGAGAAGAGAAACAGAATAGGTAAGGGTTAGTAACAAATTATAACTATCATATTACTTATGTTTTAGTGCTAATGACTATCAACAATGAGTGTTCGAGTAATGCGTTAAAAGTAACATACATTATGCAGTCAGGTTACTTTTTCAAGTAACTAGCAACCTAATGCAATATTTATTTTATTGATGTAAAAAAAACCTGCATTACTTAAAAAAATGACTGAGTTATTTCAGAGTTTGCCTCCTATGGTCAGTGACATTATGCACATGTGTGTAATACAAGAAGCACACATGATGGGCAGTATGCCAGTCCTTTTCAGGGCTCAATTGCACAACCAAATAGAAAATATTGTGCTGCGTGATGTGTTGTTCCAGAAACCTTTTAATAAAGTGTCAGTTTAGTTTTCATTTGCCACAGGAACACAACACTAGAACTGCCTCAAGCAGCCACTGACGTTCTTGCAACCTTGAGACTTTCCTTGTCTCTCAGGCAGCCTTCCTACCTATTTTCTTAAAACAGGATGCTGTACATTAGTGAATGGTGGTGTGGAAGGTACAGGCTCTTGGCTAGACCTCCTTAACTTTACCAATTAAATGAGCAGCTTGATCATAGGTGGTTTTTGAATGTTAGCACCAGTTTGTCCTGCAACCTTTTCCATGTCCTTTCTGAACCACACCCTTTTATTTTTCCCCTCCCCAGATAGAATTTCAAGTACCTGCTGACTCTGATATTCTGAGAAAACATATAATATATTACTGTCTAGGAAATACTGTAACTGAAAAACTTATATGGATCTTTTTCCACTAAGAGTGAGTTTCTGTGCTAACCTGATAATGCATTTGTCCCACTTAGTAGCAGGGCATCTCTTTGCAGCTTACTTGTATGGGGAAACAGTGTTGGTACAAATATTTAATTCAACCAACATCTCACCCCGATACTAGAGGTATCCCTGTAAAATGTAAAACCTTGAAATTGAGGCTTAAAAAAACGCAAAGTCTCAAAGATGTTCACAGTATAACAAAGCAATAAGAAAAGGCCAGATAAACTGTCAGCAGTCCTACGAAGAAATATTTTCTTGTATTTCATAAAACTCTTAAAAATGCGTTCCTTTAATCCAATTGGATTGCCTTTCAGTATTTGTAAGTACTTGCCTCCCTTAAATGCACTGGTCTTTATAATGTACTCTGGGAATCGCATAACTGGTTACTTGCTACATGACAGCTCAGGTTTTTCTGTTTAAAAGCTGATATGGTCATTTGGTAGTCTCTTGCCAATGTCATCAGACCAGTAGATGTGCAAGTAAAACTATGTATAATTCCTGCTACCATGTTAGTAGGACCATCCTACTTAGGTGTGTCTGATGTTCTCATGACCCTATGGGACTGGTCACCCATATAATGTCACATAGCCACAAGCTCAGGTAGCCCCACACCACCTATCACAGATTTTTATCTGTGAGTCTATCAATGAGGACTGATCATTTATGTTAGGTAGAATGGCTAGAGGGGGCTGGGCGGTCTCATGGCCTGGGACCCCTGCAGATTGTATTTTTTTTCTCCAGCTGTCTGTTTTTTTTTTTGTTTTTTCTGTCCTCCCTGGCCATTGGACGTTACTTTTATTCTATGTTAATTAGTGCTCTCTTATTTTAATTTTTACTTTGTCTTTTTTCTCTTTCTTCATCATGTAAAGCACTTTGAACTACATTATTTTTATGAAAATGTGCTATATAAATAAATGTTGTTGTTGTCTTCATATTTTATTGTTAGGTTGAGTGTTATTCAAGGCATAAGGACATAGATGGGTCATAAATTGGAAAGTAGGCTCCTTAATGCAAAAAAATGAATACACTTTTCAGAATTTATTGTCAGGAAATTGATAGAGTTTAAAATAATTTGGTGAGAAGTAAGAAGCAAAGTTAAGAAGCATTTGTGATCAGAAATAATAATGTGCCAGTACATGACACACAAAAGGTATTGCACAGCTCCCGATACAGCCAATGCCGGTCCATCACTCTCTTCCATATTTCAAAGGTTTCCTTTGGCTGTGGTTTTAGAACCACTTCACCAGTGCCTCCTTATCTATGTCTTTTAAAAGTTGTGATCAACCAGGCTGCTATGTTATTTCATAATTCATGCATTTACAACCAGCCTCGTCCCTTTCCATTGCATGCATTTTGAGTCAAACTTCTCTGAATCTATTGGTCAGTCTTTGGCTAGATGTTGTGTTAAATGAATAATGTTTCTTGTTTTGTGTGTGTGGATCAATTTTTGTCCCTATGCTTTTTTCCATCTGTAAGCATCCCCTTGGTGACATTATTTGTAAATATGGTATTAATTTTCATTGTTATGCTGATGATACACAGCTATATATATCTGTAAAGCCAAATGACCATTCCCAACTGCTAAATTTAGAGGCATGTCTGTCAGAAATTAATAAATTGATGAGTATGAACTTTCTCCAATTAAATGCTGATAAAATAGAATTATTGGTTGTTAGACCATCCAAATATGGACATTTCCTTTAAAGCTTCAGTGTTAATATTGATGGCTGTTCTGTCTATGGAAGTTTAACTGTTAAAAATCTTGGAGTAATTTTTGATAATGGTCTCACACTCCAGTCTCATATCAAGGCTATTACTAAAGCAGCATTTTTTCATCTTAGTAATAGGTCTGTTGTTTCTCTGCAAGATGCTGAAACATTAATGCATGCATTTGTTTTTTCCAGATTTTATTATTGTAATGCCCTTTTCTCTGGTTCTTCACAGTTGTGCTACTAGAAGTCTTCAGCTTGTTCAGAATGCTGGAGCTAGAATCTTGACAAAAACAAAAACATTAAGCGCGTAACACCCATTCTAGCTTCTGTTCACTGGCTACTAGTTCAAGAAAGAAGTGATTTTAAAGTTCTTTTAACATATAAGGCATTGCATGGAGTTGCACTTCCTTACTTAGCTGAGCTAATTATAGCGTACACTCTGGTCTGTCCTCTTCATTCTCTTAATGCTGGTGTTTTGGTCATTACATCAGTTAAGAAAAAATCAGTTGGTCTAAGACCATTATGTGTAAGAGAAGCACATTGAATTGATATTTTTAAATCAAGACTAAAAAGCTACCTTTACTGCCATCATTACAATGTGCCTTAGAATTCAGTCAGGTCTATCATTCCTTGAAATGTTCCTTATTACATTAGTCCTTTGTTGACTTACCTTAACATTTAATGTTTTAATGTCATTTTATTTCAGTTTTATTAGTTATTATTCCTTCAACATTGATGTTGTTTTATTTTAATTTCTGTTTTTATTTGCTCTAATTTATTATTAATTTATTTAATCTAATTTGTACAGTGTATAGGGATCATGCTGCATGGTGATTTTGCACTATTAATAAAGTGGATTGATTGATGGATTCTGCTTGCTGTCAAGCTGTTAGTCTATTGTCAAGTTGCTATGGTCGAAGTCTCGTCCCAGCCCCCACTGCTTCTAATTGGCAATACATAATTGCTACAAGAAGAACTGCTGTTCATTTAATTGACTTATTGTTGGTGGATAATGTAAGTATATCCATATTACTAACCGAAGGTTGTAAACCGGATATGGACGCAGGGCGCATCGTAGCGCACGCGCACTGCCGCACAATATGGACGAGCTCGCCACAGAGCAAAAAAATAGCGCAGGGCGCATCGAGGCGCACGCATTCTGCCGTACTGCAACAAGCCCGCCATAGAGCAAAAAAATAAAACCCCACCACAGAGCAAAAAAATAAAAACGAGCCTGCCACAGAGCAAAAAAATAGCGCAGGGCGCATCGAAGCGCACGCGCACTGACACACTGCAACGAGCCCGCCACAGAGCAAAAAACTAAACGAGAGGATTCGAAGGTTGTATTACAGTACGGAAACCCCAGAGGTCCACACTACACAGCATATTTCAATCACATTACAGTATTACAGTACGGAATCCTCAAAGGTCCAGACTACACAGCATATTGGAATCACATTACAGTATTACAGTAATACATTATTAACAGTCCAGCCATAGAAAACACAGAAATTGCCACCAGATGGAAAGAAACAATACACGAGCACTCCGTATTAAATGTAAGTGCGATTATAATTCTTAACAGCAGACGCTGTATAGCTAACGGAGTCACGGCTCCACAAAAAAACAGCTCAACTAACGGAAATACAAAAACGAGCCCGCATGGATACACACAATAAACGCGGGTGCCTACAACGCGTTTCTAAAACAGCGGAAGCAAAACAGTCACAGCTCCAAAACGAAACAGCTCAACTAATGGAAATACAAAAACGAGCCCGCATGGATAGACACAATGAACGCAGGCGTATTATGTCCAAAGAATATTGACGTTGATCAGATAAATAACCAAGTCATTGCACTGCTTCCTGGAGAAAGCCGCCTCTTTCTAAGTACTGACCATATTGATTCTGAAGACGAAACTGAACATATTAATTTCCCATTAGAATATTGAAACACTATTAACCCGGCTGGATTACCACAACACAGTCTTAACCTTAAAATGGGGACAATAGTCATGCTATTAAGAAACCTTAATACTAAACAAGGTTTATGCCACGGTACACAATTAGTCGTGAACACCATGACAGACAATGTTATTAAAGCAAAAGTACTTACGGGATCACATACTAACAATACTGTTTTGATTCCCAGAATTGACCTTACAAGTTCTGACCTGGAATTACCTTTTAAACTTAAACGCCGCCAATTTCCCATTAAGGCAGCATTCAATCAACAAATCCCAAGGTCAGACCATGGACAGAGTTGGCATTTATCTCTCCAAACCTGTATTTGGACATGGACAACTTTATGTGGCCTTTTCAAGAGTTCGGTGTTCATGTGACATTAAAGTTAAAGTTGTAAATACTCCATACCAAGGAACACTCATTCAAGGACAAGACACCATCTTTACTACAAATGTTGTATATAAAGAAGTATTTGATTAAATATCTGTAATCTACCATTGGATTACTTCTTTACTCTCTATCTACTTCATGTACACCTTTACCCTCAAATATATTTCATACATATACAGTATGTGCAGCGGCACAACGACATTTGGTACTTAAATGACATAACAAGTACATTTCGATTTTAATTTAAACATATTAATTAATATAGTTACGGATATATGTATTTAATTAAATCTATACCCTCCCACAACACTCCCACCCTCCATCGTGTGTCATCCCTCCAACGATTATATGGAACACAGAGTGATTGCCATTCGTTCATTTGTGATTTGTTAGCGAATCGGGGGTTTACTGGTCTTGATATGAAAGGAACAAAACTGATTAAATTACTAATGCTTGCGTAAAACAGCAGTATTCTTCCTGTACAATGAAAGTTGCATATTTGAACAGCGGTGTTAGGCACACGCCTTTATTCCGTCCACCTGTGCCACAGAAGGTTTTTATTATGTCTGTGACCAGTTGCTTGACAGAGTTGAACAAGAAGATCAATGGTGTCTGAGGACGCTGCTTTAAATTAACAGAAGCTGAAAATCCCATATGACAAAGTCTTTCGTTTGTGTGTAGTTTTAAGCTTTGCTAGAGGCACGGAAATCCTCTCACAATTTCAGCCTGCTACACTTCACAGTCTGGAATCTTTCATCTTAAAACTGTAACAAAGGCAGTGGAGCTTTGTTTCTATAGCCGAGAATGCTTTTCATCATTTCTTCACAAAACCTTTGGTATTGCCTCTTCTGAGAAAGATATTGTCATTTATTTTTACCCTTTTTCTTAGATAAAAAAATAATAATTGTTTATTTTATAGCCAAATAAGACTTAATTTAGCCTTATTTAGTTCTTATTAATAAATACCGTATAGCTCTTTACTATCTGAAAGTTCTGAAAGGTTCATTTTGTTGAATTTCATAAAAAACACTGTTTTGATAAAGAAAAAAATATTACAGCATATAGCTACAAAACAGCTGACAACTAAATTTACACAAGGCTATTGTTATGATTTAGTATACATCCCAAACAGAAAGCATTCCAAAAATATTCCAAAAACAAGATGTAAACAACAAAAAATAAAAGAGAAATAACTAAAGTGCAACAAAATAAATAAATATAAAAATGAAAGACAGAAAGAAAATGTCAACAATTATAAATTAATTATCCAAACACAAACAATCAAGAAAAACTAAGCCATCGTTAAAAGTGAATTCATCAGAACAAAATAGTAACTAGGAATTTAGGCACAGTGATATGTGTACTAAGACAGTAGGGGCCAGAAGCATGGCAACAAAGCTAACTAATGATATGGCAACAAGACTGTGGCAACCTCTTTGTACTCTGTAATCCACTTAAGTGATTCCTGCACGTGTAAAGGTCTGATCCTGGAGGTGGTCCCATCCCTACATAAGTAGAACAATATTGAATATAAGGTTTCAGTTTAAAATGAATGTACACATACCATTAAAAAGGGATTGGGGGAAAATGACTTGACGATTTTCCAAGGGGATAAGTGTTGGGAGTGAATCTCCTAGGGGGCCATACTTTGGCAGTCATCATGGACTGGGTCTCATGGACACTAAGATGGACAAGATTGGGTCGTGAGAAAAACAAGTTTAAGAAACCTTGTTTTAGACAGAGTAGGATTAGACTTCTGTCCTGGAAGAGATAGGCAGGTGCATCACAACCCGGCAAATGTGCACTTTGGTACATACAGCTGAGACATACTGCTCAGATATGGAGGTGTTTAACTGATAACAAAGTCTTCTGGAGAAGGACTCAATTTTGATATCTAAGGTTGAAGTGGAAAAACCATAAAATACTCTCTGCAAAGAGGCTCCCTTTTTTAGTAATAATGTGAAATTCCCACAGGGAATGGACACATGCTGCTAGACATGCTGGTCATTTTCATTTAAACAATTCGAGATATACTTGCAATGAAATATTTTTATAAATGCAATTTATTTTACTTTTATATAGTGCTCTTCAAAGAGTATAGGCACAGAGAGCTGTGACAACTTCTCAGGTAAATTTCATGTATAGATTTTTCAAATTACTATATACTGAATTATTCTACATAATGGCACAGATTTGTTTAAACACACAGAAAACAAAATAGAAACTGATTAACATAAATGAAAGCAAACAATATGTGTCCATTGATTAATTAATGGCCTGTTGACAATGGAGGAAAGGAAAAGAAAAACTCCAGCATTGGTGGACTGCAGTGGTATAACAGAATGAATTGGTCATCCCTGCCTAAAGTGCTAGTCTGTAGATTTCCATGCTATCTGAGAAATATAATCCCTCCAGTGCATCATTGGACAACTCCAGGGGTCCTCACCATAGTCCATATCTGCTGTATTCTCTTTTCGAGATTCCCATAGGACATTGTCATTTGATGCCTTGTCTACACAACTGGCCTCTTTTGATCCAGACAAGCACTGATTCTATACTCAGATCTTATGTATTGTCATGGGCAGTGAGCCCAGAAATCCCTAAGAATCTCATTTCAGCTACTTTCTCCTTATGTCATGTAACAGTTTTAGGAAACCTTTTTTTTATACGCAACAGTAACTCCTTCTGATTTGATAGAAATTATTGGCACCCCTGGAATTTTCCCAGAAAATGCACCATTTCTCCCAGAAAATTATTGCAATTACAAATGTTTTTGTATATACATGTTTATTTCCTTTATGTGCATTGGAACAACACAAAAAAACAGAGAAAAAAAGCCAAATCAGACATCATGTCACACAGAACTCCAAAAATGGGCCAAACAAAATTATTGGCACTTTTTCAAAATTGTGGGTAAATTCTTTTATTTCAAGCATATGATGCTCGTTTGAACTCACCTGTGGCAAGAAACAGGTGCTGGCAATATAGCAAACACACCTGAAGCCAGTTAAAATGGAGAAAACTTGACTCAACCTTTCTGTTGTATGTCTGAGTGTGCCACACTAAGCATGGAGAACAGAAAGAAGAGCAGAGAATTGTCTGAGGACTTGAGAACACAAATTGTGGAAAAATATCAACAATCTCAAGGCTACAAGTCCATCTCCAGAGATCTTCATGTTCCTTTGTCCACTGTGCGCAACATAATCAAGAAGTTCACAACACATGGCACTGTAGCTAATCTCCCTGGACGTGGACAGAAGAGAAAAATTGATAAAAGACTGCAACGAAGGATAGTCCGAATTTTGGATAAACAACACCAATCAACTTCAAAACATATTCAAGCTGTTCTGCAACAGTGTCAGCTCCAACTATCCGTCGATATCTGAACGAAATGAAACGCTATGGCAGGAGAGCTAGGAGGACCCCACTGCTGACACAGAAACATAAAAAAGCCAGACTGGAGTTTGCCAAAATGTACTTGAGGAAGCCAAAATCCTTCTGGGCGAACGTCTTGTGGACAGATGAGACCAATGTAGAGCTTTTTGGTAAAGCTCATCATTCTACTGTTTACAGAAAACGGAATGAGGCCTACGAAGAAAAGAACACAGTACCTACAGTCAAACATGGTGGAGGTTCTAAGATGTTTTGGGGATGTTTAGCTGCCTCTGGCACTGGATGCCTTGACTGTGTGCAAGGCATCATGAAATCTGAAGACTACCAAAAGATATTGGGGCGCAATGTAGGGCCCAGTGTCAGAAAGCTGGGTCTGCGTCAGAGGTCATGGGTGTTCCAGCAGGACAATGACCCCAAACATACCTCTAAAAGCATCCAGAAATGGTTGGAGAGTTCTGAAGTGGCCAGCAATGAGTCCGGATCTAAATCTGATTGAACACTTATGGAGAGATCTCAAAATTGCTGTTGGAAGAAGGTGCCCTTCAAATCTAAGAAACCTTGAGCAGTTTGCAAAAGAAGAGTGGTCGGAAATTTCAGTTGAGAGGTGTAACAAGCTTGTTGATGGTTATAGGAAGCGCTTGATTTCAGTTATTTTTTCGAAAGGGTGTGCAACCAAATATTAAGTAGAGGGTGCCAATAATTTTGTTCAGCCCGGTTTTTGAGTTTTGTGTGAAATGATGTCAGATTTGGCTTTTTTTTCTCTGTTTTTTTGTGTTGTTCCAATGCACATAAAGGAAATAAACATGTGAATACCAAAACATTTGTAATTGCAAAAATTTTCTGGGAGAAATGGTGCATTTTCAAGGAAAATTCCAGGGGTGCTGAAAATTTCGGCCATGACTGTACACCTAAACATTATCTTTTCATCAAATTTGAAGTGCTGACTACAAATATATGGTAGCAGCATATAACAAAATTTGGTCCCAAGTTGGGAAGTTTTTTTTTGTTATAAATTCTAATTCTCTCCCTAGCAAAATTGCATTTGGCTTTAGCTCACTTTAATATTCAGAGAAGACCAGAGGCTCAAGATAAAACAAAACAAAACAAAACATACATACATACATACATACATCCATCCATCAATCTTCTAAACACACTTAATGCAGGATAAGGTTATGGGGCAGCTGGAGCCTATCCTAACAAGCAGTGGACACAGGAAAGAACAACTGTTTTGTTTTTTCAATTCTCCCAGCCATCTTAATTTACTTTGTTTTTTGTTACTTATTTTTTAATATTATTGCCTAATCTTAATTGTTTTTCTGTTCTTGTAACTTTCTCTTTATTATCTTGTAAAGCATTTTGTATGAAACAAAACACTGTTGTATGAAAATGTCCTATATAAATAAATGTTGTTGTTGTTGTAACCTATTTAAGATGCTGCTGTGAAGGAGCTGTGCTTCAGTGCTCCGTATAACAACATTGCTGGAACAGAGTGCAGCATTTTAAACAGCAGGATGACTTAGTCCCAGGTAGGCTGCATCCTATTACAAAGATAATAGTATAAAATAGCTTGGAAATGGAATTACATCTTAGAGAATGAATCCTAATAATCTCTCATGGAAGAATTAATTAGATTTAATGGTAATTCCTAGTAAAAAGATTTACTCTTTCTAATCAAGAAACTGTCTTTGTAAAGGATATTCTCTGCAGGAGAGGCATATATGCAGAAATGTCCATGACCTAGATTTTTTAAATTAGCAGTTTCAAATGAAATGGCTTCCTATCTGTGTTTTTCTCTCCAGTCTGCCTTACCAAGGTTTCCCAATATTTTAGAGAGACTATTGTAATGAACAAATGTCATAATATAATCAGTAATTAGAAGATCCATTAACTAAATAAAATATATTGACATGCACTGTATGCCTGTGCTGTAACTGAGTTTACATATCTGGTATATACATTACATGTGAGTATGTTTATATGTGTATTTAAGTATAAGAGAGAAGTAAACACATGCACAAAACTACAAGAATAAGGCGGGCCTGTCTCATCTGGTGGACCACTGTCTACATGAGCAAGCTATATCTCTGTTTTAACCCTCATCACAATCCCTATTACCCACATTTCTAAAATCTTTCCTGTCTTTATCTGTGGCTTTCTCAATTTATCTGGCTGCCAAACCTTTTTGGTTGAAGAAGAAGGAAGATAATGCCATTCTAACCTGAGAGCTTATTGCAGCTCTGGACTTCAGTGAAGCTTATGTAGATACCAGGTGTAGGCTCTGAGAAAGCCCTTGATCCTGAGGTCTGGGTATTTACGTGAAGGAGCCAGGTGCTAAGGACTACAAGGGATATAATTTTTACCTGGAATGGTGAATGCAATTTCCAGACCTCAGTTTCCCAGAACTTCTGTTCTTTTGGCTGAAGTCCCAGTTGTGTTCTCTGAGGAATTATTCTCTCATGAGCTCATCCTTTGTCCTAGTTTTGTCTAGGAATAGAGAATCTTGTGTATATGAGCTACTTACCAGTAGACAAGATTTTTATTTAAAAGGTATCTTTATATAAAGGTAGATAGAAATTTAATTGTCCCCAGGTGGAAATGTGGCTTTTTATAGTAGCTCATTAAATAAATAAATAAATAAATAGGTAGATAAATAAATATGGACACAAACACACACACTATTTTCTGAAAATACACCATAATAATTAAAAGGGAAGAAAATAAAAAAATAGTTGCAGACCCCAAAGTATTTGTAGGAGTGCACCACCTTTACATCCACTCCTTGAATAGTGACTAGACATAGAGGCTCCTCGGTGCATCAAAAGTCAATAACTAGTTCCATGGTTTTGCAGATGTTAGGTTGCAGGCATTTCTTTCTGCACCAAGAAACAAAGTTCTCCATCAATACACCCCATAAGTGCAGAATCATCTGAAAATATCTGCCAATGACATGACTTGGTGTTATATTTATAGTCTGAAGTGTATAGAGTAAAGGGAAAAGGAGACAGGACTGATCCTTGTGCTCCAGTGTTTATCATATCCATATAAGAAACACACCCCTTGAGTCTCACAAATTGTGGTCTGCCCGATAGTTTGCTCATTATCCAGAATGCCATAGGCTCATCTACCTACTTATCTCTTAGCAGGGATGGCTGGTTGAAGGCACTGGAGAAATTGAAAGACATAATCCTCTCATTGCTGCCAACTTTGTCCTTGAGAGAATATACCTTTTGGATATGATAGATAGATAATTACATCCTCTGCTCCAATCTTTGTCCAATAGGCAAACCTTGATCAAAGTGGTCTACCACAAGAGGAATCATGTAGTCCAGAACCTTCCTTCAAAAGCCTTCATGATGTGAGAATTAAGTGTCCCTGGTCTGTAGTTATTAGGTGAAGAGGCCTCTGCCTTCTTTGGAACATAAACAATGCAAGGTGTTTTCCAAAGTAACAGCACTTTCTGGAGTCTTAGGGACAGACTAAACAGGTGACAGAGGATACTACAAAGCTGGTCAGCACATGTCTTAAAGACTTAAGGACTGGCTCCATCTGGTACTGCAGCTTTTAATGTGTATACAGGGTAGCTTCCTTAATTGTCTTCTTACTTGGTCTCCAGTTATGGACAGCCCCCACTAATGGTCAGAGTGGACTCATCACTGGCTATTCCAGTTGATGTCATAGGAGTTGTTGATACAGTAGGGATGGTGTGGAAGGACTGATCACTGGAAGAAGTAGGCAGAGGGAGAAAAACATATTAAAATTGTTTCAGGGCATTAGTTATGTCCACATCCCCTTCTACCACCTGAGCCCTGGATTGCTTGAGTCCAGTAATTATGCCCAGTCCTTTACAAACATCTTTCTTGATATTCTGAGTGAGTTTGCTTTCTAATTTAACCTTTTAAATAAAAAAATAATAAAAATGGACTTTTCAATAGTTTATTCAATGAAAAATGAACAGATATGTCATTTCTGTCTGTGGGCATAGTAAGTACACTGTTGTGTCTAATAGCTCTTATAGCCCTGTATGGCAGCAATAACCACAATTAGGCATTTCCTATAACTGTCTATCAGTCTCTGACATCGACTGGGAAAAGTTTTTTTCCATTCCACTGTGCAAAATTCTTTCAGCTGTGTGACACTTGATGTTTGTGTCATGTGAGCACAGTCTGTTTCACTTCCTCCCACTACATCTTGATGGGATTCAGATAAAGGGATTTGACTTGGCCATTCCAGAACCTTCCATTTCTTTCTTTTCAGCCATTCCTTGTTGGGCTTACTGGTATGTTTAGGGTCATTGTCATGTTGCAAGGTCCACTTTCAGCTCTGCTTATGGCCTGAAGTTGCTGGGATGGCCTGGCCTAGACACGTTGGCAGTTGTTTGAAATGTTCTCTACTTGTTTATGATCTTCTGCACAGTGGAATGGTTGATCTCCAAGTGTTTGGAGATATTTTTTAGTACCTTAGTAGCCTTACATTCATCTTTAACCTTTCTTCTGAAGGCTTCAGAGAGGTCTTTCAACTTGGGCATGTTGATAATACACACTTCAATAAGAAAGAGCAAACCAAACTAAATGTGACAGGTTTAAACAAGACAGGTTCTTCCACGAACCTCTCTACTGATGTTCCAATAATTTGCACCTTATCTAGTGCATCTGATTCAAATTTTAGTTATTTAAGGTAGTGGTAAATGTAGGGGTGTACTTTTCTATTTGTGAAATTTGTATTTGTTTATTTAAATAATATAGTGGACTACAAAATGTAATTGTGGTATGATTTTTATTGTATCACCTTTATCAAATAAGTACTGTTTAATAGATTCTGTATTGTGTACTTACTTTTTCATACATATGTATTGTAAGGGAAAACGGGCAAACACAGAGAAAGAGACTCATCCAGAAAGGTCTTCAGGGGTGGCAAACTCTAAAGGTGCTCCAGTCCGTCTAATTCAGTATTTAAAGTTCCCGCAGAGACTATGGGGAGAGAAATGATTGTCTTACTACCTGAGGGACAGATGAAGACCCAGAGGTGCTTCCTGGTAGAATGGAATGGTGCAGGAAGTACTCCCCGAAATAAGTTTAAAAGGGCCTCCATGTCCACAGGAGAGGAGCAGATTTGAGGTAAGGGCAGTAGCATGGAGGACCAGGAGTCCAGTATTATTGGAAAGAGATACATGAGGAGATAGGAAGAAAAGTATTGTTATATTATCAACAAGCAAGGTTAGAGAAATAAAAAGGAGAGGCATATGTTTGCTATGTTGTGCTTTTTTGTTACAGGGAAGGAAACAGGATGGAGAAAAGTATCTGTTTTATTTATTATTACTTTACATATAAAAGAAGTTTTGCAAAAGCCAGAGTGGTCAAGTGTAATGGCTATCACTCTTCTTTGACATAAAGATTAATGTAAGCAATGAAGCCTATAATCACCAAGTTCATTTATCGGAAGGCAAGACTGTGTATTTAGAACTTTTGGCTAATGTTGCTTTAAACAGTTTATATTAATGCTAATGGGAAAACCAATTAATCTGATTAATGTTTGTCAACAGAAGTAATATTACTTCAAAATAAAATATTCTTCATGCATTTTGATTTTAAACAGCTGCCAAGTCTTCCTCCTTTGAGTTTATAAAATCTCTTGGTAATGGGCTCAGAGTGTTAAAGCACTTATAAAGATGTGTCAATTAATTAGCTCAGATGCTGCAATCTGAGAAATGTTATCACTCGGGCAGACTTTAAAATTAATTGAAATACAGAAGTACAAATTAGAATGTGACAAACATTAGCACTTTACCTTGTTTTTTTCCTTTTTTTGTTTAATATAATACAAGATAAATAAAGTACTGAAATTATGCACTGATTTATAATCCAAACTAGATTTGATGCTGAAATCTAGGACACTGTCTTAATATTTAAATGAGAATGACATAGTATAAAGTTAAAAATTCTATCTATTACAAACTACAGCTTACACTGGTTATTGAAAATGTAGTATGGCCCTGGAGACATGAGATGTCCTTTTTCAGGTTGGAATCTCAAGAACAATAGTAATGATACACGTTTTATTATTTTTTAATTGTAAAGAAAATAATTATGAATTGAACTTGATTTTCAACATTTCTTTGGTAACTCTTCTTTTCATGCCATAACATATTGAACCCATTACTAAGAGATTCTTCAAACTCAACAGACACCCTTGGGTCATTGTACGTGAGCCATGAGTCAGATCCGTCAGTATCCCTCCCTTGGTGTCTGCTTCCATATAGATTTAATAAATATTTTACAGATGACCCTGATAGCGAGGAAAAAGCAGGATTTGATTATACAACATGAAGCATTAGCACACTACATTCAACTGAACTTTTGTTTACTTAAATTTATAGATTGAGTTTGACAGCAGACCAGCATCATAATTTGTAGAAACTGCATATAAGCAGGGTCTAGATAGTTGTATCAAGTGAAGAAAAGCAGTCATGGGAAATTCACAGGCAAATTGAATGAGAAACAAATGCAATTATGCCAGTAATATATTAGGTATACAAAGAACAAATCCAATACAGACAGCCAACCTACTTCATTAAATTTTCTTTTTAAGAATCGAGCTAAAGCTCAATGCTTTCAGAGTCAATGAAAATGAATAATGAAGAGTATCACTGTTTTTGTTTTTTATACTGTTTTCACATGAACAGTCATAGGTCTTACAGGTCAGGTTGGGGAGCATGCACTGGTATAGCACGTTGCTGCATTCACCACACTGCAAAACAACTCAAGGCACTGGTTGGCAACTCCCCAGGCAGACACGCAGTCCAGTCCCACCCTCTGAAAATGACCATCTATTTGCTTGAGCCAGGTGTTTTGTGGGTGTCCCTTTGGCCTGGTCCAGCCGCTTGGGTCCTCAACAACGAGGATCCCATGAGCCGGATCACCTTCAGGAAATCATGCCACAGGCCATAGTGCCTTAACTGACGCTCCCTCTCAATTCAGGTAATGTGCCTCATTTGGGACACCATGAACAACCGCTCATTCGACACAAAGTCAAACCAGCAGTACCTAGGGATTCTCCAAAGAGACACAGTGCCGAAAGAGTCCAGCCTTCGTTTCAGGTCACAGGATAGCGTCCATGTCTCACAACCATATAGCAAAACAGGAAACACCAGTACTGTAAAGTCTCGGGCCTTGTCCTTTTACAAAGATATTGGGAGCACCACACACCCCTTTCCAGCGACCACGTGACCTCACATGCTCTCCCAATCTGTTTACTGACTTCATAGAAAGAGTCACCAGAGATATGAATGTTGCTGCCGAGGTAAGTAAACCTCTCGACAAAGTAGATATTCTCTTAGTGGACAGACACTTCCCGATGGCTGTGCCCAAGAGATCATTAAAGACATGCTTCTTGGATTTTATCCAGGACCTTCACAAGCTCAGACAGTTAGACTCCTTGCTCAGTCTCTCAGAGCCTCCATTGACTCCACAAAAACAACAGCATTATCAGGCAATGTCAAGATCAGTGAATTATTCTTCACCAACGGATGTCCCACAGCCGCTGAACCCCACGACTGTGCCCAACAGGAGAAAGAACACACCCCTAACAAACTCCAGAATCAACTGGGAAAAACGCAGAGGTTCTGCCTTCGCTCTGCACAGCACTCACAATACCAGTGTACAGACCGGCCATGATATCCAGCAACCTTGTGTGGGATCCAGCGAAGTCTCAGGATGTTCCACAGGGCAGCTTGATCAACTGAGTCGAATGCTTTACAGAAATTGACAAAGGCTGCAAAGAAACTCTGCCGATGTTCAAATTTGTGCTCCATGAGAACCCTCAGTGTCAGGAGGCGGTCGATGGTAGACGTCTTAGGTGTAAAGCCAGACTGCCGCAATCCAGATGATCACCCTTCCCTTTCCAGGTAGGGATGACAAGACCTGTTTTATAGTCAGTTGAGTTGACACCTGTTTCCCAAATGAAAGCAAAGATTGCTTGCAATGCAAGGAGGACAGCGTTGCCTGCAGCCTTCCCTACTCTCTGCTGGTTACCACCTGTGCAATAGCTAATTGGAGGATTTGTCTCAAGAACCGTAGACCCAGAGATTTTAAATGTTCTAGCCGGAGAATCAGCTTTAAATATCTGCTCAAAGTAGCCAGCCTAGTGGGTCACAATTGCAGCGTCATCCATAAGGACCATTTCATCACCCGCCCTGACTGTGTCTTTCTGATGAACAGATTTAGATGTATATAATGCTTCAATTCTTCTGTAAGCAGGACGTGGGTCACTAGACCATACATGGTATGTCACTTGCTCACAGATTCCTCTAACAAACACATCTGTATCTGCCCTCCGAGCCCTCGCAACCGTCCTTTTCCGTTCCCGGTACAGACCGGAGCTGCCATTAAACTGTGTCCTGCATCTCCTCTCGATAATATTCAGGGTGCCCTATGAGATAAAACCCTTCCTTCTAGGAACACTAGCAACACTAACACAACCCACTGCAACCTGCAGGATTTTGTCATGGAAAGTCTCCCATATCACTTTTGCATCAGCAATCGCACCCAAGTCTACAAGTTCCTCAGACACACTGCATTCAATCTCATTAGAAACAGCTTGATCTTGGAGTCTGGCCAGGTTTGGCCTCATTCTCCTGTAGGTGCTAGCATACTGGACCTAAGCTGGATCCTCAGAGTAGCAACAAGCCTGCTTCAGAATTCACAAGCTGGGCTCTTCTGTAGACCCTGCAGTTCTGTAGGGTCCTCCATCCTCTGTCTATGAAGATGTGATCAATCTTCTTCACCACACCACCATTATTGGAATACCAAGTCCAATGATAAGGCTTAGGGAACTGAAACCACAGCCCCGGACCTTTGGCAAAGTCACGGAACATGGAGCCACTATCACCACGGTCACTATAGACCCATGGGAACTGACATAATATTCATAGCCAGCCCTGTCAGTGCCAGTGGTTGCATCGAAGTCACCCATGACCAGAGGTTTATCACCTTGTGAGCACCCATCAAACACTGAGCGAAGTTACAAATAAAATCTCTCCCTCACTGAGACATCACTCACAGCTGTTGGAGCATACACTGAGACAACAGACAAAGCACCGACAGAGATCTGGCCAGTTCCAGTTCTGCTTACCTAAGAGAGTACCACCACTGAAATACGGAGTTTACAAAGCTTCTCTGACAGCAGAGAAAGATGATGATCATGCTGGAGTGGCAAGACATTCCACGTGTCTACTGGGTGAGCGGCATCAAATTGGAACCTTAGTGCTGCTGTGCAGCAGGTGACACCTTGGCACCACACCAGTTCTGATCCTAGACAAGCATAACTCCATTGACTCTCTTGTAGTTTTGACTCTTACCCGGGGTGAGGCTCCCGAGGGCTTTAACCCATTCCCTTCATAAAGCAAGTAGCCACCCATAAAGCAGAGCCACTCCCATGGAAAGTAGAAAGTAGTTTTTTTTTTTTTTTTTTGTTCTTTATTTCGCCTTATACAATTTCTTGTATTAGGAATTTGGTAGTTTTCGCATACCCCTTGGGGTCAGAGTGCAGGGTCAGCCATTGTACAGCGCCCCTGGAGCAATTACAGGTTAAGGGCCTTCCTCAAGGGCCCAGCAGAGCAGTGGCCTTTTTTGGCAGTGACGGGGATTTGAACCGGCAACCTTCGGGATACCAGCGCAGCTCCTTAGCCTCAGAGCCACCACTCCGCCCTGTTTTGTCTGCTGTTTCAGAGCTGTGTGAAGTTTTTACAGTGGCTGGAGTGCGAATCCTGCCACCAGCCCCCAATATTTCCCTGCAAGTTGGAGGACCACTTGAGGGCTGGATGCAGTTTAACATCATACCCGGGACAAAAACATTAATGAAGAAATTAAAATCTTCTAAACAGAAAAATGTATTTTAGTATAATGAAGGTTATAGTCCAGGTGGAATGAACTCAAGTCATAATTATTTCAATGCTACATCGTTGATAATTGAAAGGTCTAAATATGTTATAAAAGCAAACCAAAAATCTGAAAAGTGAGCATCAAGTACCATTTTTATTACCAAACTCTAACAATGAAGATGCAAATAAGTGCCAAATTTTGCTTTTAAATGAAAATGCCTTTTAGACATTTGTTTATATAGCAAATCAATAAAAGTTGTACCAAAAAGCAATTTTCTAAATTATCTGAAACCTGGTGTACAGATCAACTGTCAAGTGAGTAAAAATGATTTGAGGTCAACAGCAAAGATTCCATTTACTTCATCAAAAATTGAAATTGTTAGCATCCATTGTCATCAAGCTGGTTTTCTGCCAAAGAATATTCCTTGTATAATAGAGTATTTTCAAAATGTCTATAAGTAACAGCAGAACTAATTAGCTTTCGTAGTTATTGGTACCTGACACTTTTATGTGGCTGTTGTGGCAGTATACAATTCAAGAACATTTTCTGTATATCCCCATTGGCTAGTCTTCACTCTCAAGTAAATTGTGAGCATTATTGCTAACAATGACCTGATTCTAGTTCATAATACAGTAGGTTTCTTGCATCTGAAATCAGTCCATACACAGCTGTCCTAATGGATGCTTTGAATAAGATCTCTTCTCTGCATTTCTTCAGTCATTTAATCAATGATCCATGAAGGATTTCACCTCTCAATTGATTGGAAAAAAATGTTGACATGTGACAAACAATTACAGAACCCAAGAACCTCCAGTGCTCCCATTGTGGAATGGCTTATTGCAATTATTGTAGCCAGCATCATTACACTGTCTTACTTGCATGTATTTATCTCTGTATGTGCCACATTATATCAGACTTTCCACAAAGATTAATGATTTGATCCTTGTAAAAGTAATTTATTTATGCTATGGACACATTTGTTGCTGAGGGATTCTTGTAGCAGCATTGTAAATATTCCAAATTCCCATTATCTGATCCTGTCCATTTGTTTGCATTTTATGATGAACCGCCTTGAGACATGCAGTATACAAGATAGTTTTCTGTAATTCCATTTGAAACATATTGTATATCATGATTGAAATCTCCTTGAGACACATGTACTGTAAGACATTGATCTTAAACATTCATTCAGATATACTGTACCTCTGGCAACAAATCTCTCTGAGAAGCATGTGAGTCATTCATCGTATACTGATTGTGTTTTACTTTTAAAAAAAATTCCTTAGACAAAAGAATTAAAAAATTAGACACTTCATTAAGTTATTAGACAGTGGAATGCCCCAGTACAGTTAACAGCATTGCCAACTTGTGAAACATTTCCACTTAGTATGGTACAAAACCACTGTGTGCTATTTTGAATATTTGTGGTGTTTAAGAGAATTTTTGAAAGGCCATTTTTTTCCTTACTTGTGCACCAAATTCTTAGATGGAGCTTTTAATGTGCCCCTAATAGAACAGAATAGTTTGGCTCAGGGTTACATGGTCATTGGCCTGAGGTGACTGCAGTGACTGCAGATTTGCATTGCAGCTAACTGCTCCTTTTGAAGCAATCTTGGAGTATGTTTTTATGTTTATATAGGACTTTGTTAGTACTCTATTAAGTGTTGTTACTGTATACAGTTTCTTGATAGTGTTGTCATTTTATCATGTCATATCTTTAGAATATTGTAGAATTGATTTTTTAAGGACAGCAGTCAAATGTTTAATTCATTTGAGCCAATAGGTAATTTTCAATCCTCAAATTTGTTGTTATATCCACCTAGTGGTG
The DNA here is from genome assembly GCF_900747795.2 of Erpetoichthys calabaricus. Classification (NCBI taxonomy): domain Eukaryota; kingdom Metazoa; phylum Chordata; class Cladistia; order Polypteriformes; family Polypteridae; genus Erpetoichthys; species Erpetoichthys calabaricus. The sequence goes on along the minus strand of NC_041397.2, from coordinate 131,340,178 downwards.
TCATGGCAAAGTGGTTAGTGCTGTTTTCTCACTACTATGTAAAATAAGGTTTGAATTTCACTCTTGTCACCATCTTTGTGGAGTTTGTAAGTTCTCCTGGTGCTATGTGAGTTTTTTTCTGGTTTTCTTTCACATATATACATTTTAGATTAACTGGTAACTGTAAATTGTCCCAGTAGGCTGACTAAAATGATCATGTGGCTCCATAGTAGACCTCCAGAAACTAGCTTGTTTGAATTATACATATGGGTGGCTTCTATTTTAAATTGCTTTCAAATTAAAGAATGTGATTTTGTTATAGAAGCAGTGTTATATTAGATTGCATGAGACCACACCTGGAGTACTGTGTGTGCAGTTCTGGTCACTATGCTACAAGAAAGACATAACACTTGAAGCTGTGCAAAGCAGAGCAACCAAGTGCATTCCAGGACTTATGTGCATGTCGTACACTGACAGACTCAAAAAAATGAAACCTGTTTAGTCTCAAGTAGAAGAGACTTTGTTGGGGCCTGTTGTTCTCCATCCTCACCTGAAGAAAGCAATTCACACTTTTCTGAGAAAAAGTTTGATTTCAAACTTGAAGGTACTGATCCTCATCCTTGCCGCTTCACATTCAATACCAAATTGCTTGAATCCAAAAGACAACATCACCTTGTGGACAGAAGAGAGGAGGAGCAAAAGAAAAAGTTTTGGAACTTCCGGGGGAACTCCATTCAATGTCCAGGATGAGATTAGATAAGTTAGTAACATTAATTGATTTTAAAAAAGAGCTAAAGTTCCTGAAGTTGTTACAGTAATATTGAATCTCTGAGAAGGATTGTATCCTTGCTGAGAGCGGTTTGTAGATAAAGTGATCACTTCCTGTCTATTCAAAGCATTTTATAGAGGCAGAAGGGGTGGAGCTACCATGGATGGATGTGGAAGTGATGTTGTTAGTCTGTCAGGGAGTTTTTCTCCATTTCAAAGGAAACAAATGTCAGCTAAGTGGTGTCACACTCACAACCTTCCCCAGGTATGGACATACCTGTTAGACACTCTGCACTCATGTGCATGACAGTCTACATAAAGCAATGATGGTACTTCCATCCTTCCAATTTAACATCCTTACATCCTCAGCTGTTCCTTGATTTCCTGTTCATGAAAACCACAAATAGGACCGGTGATGAGAAACAGCCTTGATGGAGTCAGACACCCACAGTGACTGAATTTGACTTAATGCCAAATTTTCAGAGTGCAGCTCTCTTTGCATTCATAGGAAATGAATAGCAAGCAAATGTGGCCCTGTTACTCCATGTTCCTGCAGCACCTCCCATAACAAATGCTAAGTGGCACAGTTCATATGCTTTTTCTAAATTTACTAAAAATATGTTGACCTGGCTATCATTCTCCCATGCACCTTCCAGCAGCTGTGCCAGGGACAGAATCCACATTGTTCATCCTTTATCTTAGACTCATTCATCTGATGGAGTCTCCCCACCAGTTCATTAAAATAGACCTTTTCTAGAAGGCTGAAGAATGCAATCCTTCTGTAGTTGGAAAATGCCCTTTGGTCATCGTGGACCACCACACCAGTCTGCCATTCCAAAGGTAATTAATCCACCTTCTGATATTGAATAGATGAGTTAACCACACTATTCCAACAATGTTCAGCATCTTCAAAATGTCTGGATCTCATCCACCCTAATAGCCTTAATAAACCACGGAATCCTAGTACCACTATAGTGACTTCAGCAACAGTGATGGGATCTTCCCCACTAGTTGTGTCCAGTGCTGCCTCCTGATAGAAGGCCATGTGTACCGGGTTCAGGAGCTCCTCAAAGTGTTTCTTCCACTGCTCAACAATTTCCTAAGAAAAGGTCAGCACCCCTCCATCCCAGTGTAACACAGTCTGAAGAAGGTCACACCTTCCCCTCCTGAGGTATTAAAAAGTTTGTCAGAACAGCCTCAAGGCTATCCAATAATCTTTCTCAATAGCCTCACTAAACACCTCCCATGAGGTATTGCTTCTACAAACACTTTTGCAGCAATCTTAGCCTGTTGGCACCTCTCAACAGTGTCAGGAGATCACCCAGAAAGCATTTTCCGTAAAGATCACCTTCTTCATTCTGACAGCTTCCCACACTTCTGGCATCCACCATCCTGTCCTAGAGTTGCTGCCATGAGATTCCTCAATCACCATAACACAACAGCTTTTATCAGCCACTTACAGAACTGAGGTCTTGAACAGGGCCTATTTGAACTCAATGTCCCCAAGCTCACTCTGAACATGGGAGAAGTTCTCCCTGAAGTAGTAGTTAAACTCATCATGAATGGAAGCCACAGCCAAACGTTCCAAGGACACAGTAAGTACTCATTTATGTTTCCCTAGTCTATGTGGCTTATGCCCCTTTCTTCAACTCACTGCCATGTGATGATCATTTGATAGCTCTGCCCCCAACTCTTCACCTTCACTACTGAGTCAGTGGATGACACATTTTCATGAACATTACCCATGTTTTTTAAGAAGGCTGAATTACCATACAGTTGTTTGGTACTGTGAAAAGCGCTATATAGCGCCCGACCCAGCACAGACTGACGCAGAGGCACGTACTTAAATAAACAGACTTTTATTTCTCTTCAGCCGTGGGGCACGCCTTCCTTGTGTCCCACAGGCCCAACACAGTCCCAAAACACTCACAGTAATCACAACAACCCTTCTTCTGGCACCACCACTCCTCCTCAGGCTTAGTCCTCCTAGTCCTCTCCTCCCGACTCTGGCTCTCGAGTGGTGGTGGCGGGCCCTTTTTATAACCCACCCGGAAGCGTTCCAGGTGCTTGACCACCTGGTCCTAATTGCACTTCTGGGTGGGGCTGTAGATTCGTCCAGCCGGGCTGTTGAAAGGAGACAGCGCCCCCTAGCAGCCACCCCGGGCCCCAACCAAGCTGTGGAGGACTCCATCTCCCATGGAGCCCTGCGGGAGGTTGGGGAATCAGTGTCGGCCAGGGAGGCTGCCACCAAGCGCCCTGGGGGAGGTATTGAGCTGTCCATGGCTGCTTCCCCGGAACATACACAGCAGAGGCATCCTGGCCGGGCATGGGACCTGGCCGTTCGTCACAGTACATATGCACAAACTATTTTCTTTACTGTGACTTGTAGATACAATGAGGCAACCCTCTTGCCCACCAGAGAAAACTACAATTGAAAAGCCCATTAGTCTGGGACTTTTTAGTATCCCCATACTCACCTAAGCTCTTTCATACATTGAAACTCTGGAATATGAGAGAACCCACTTCTTCTGATCACTAAGCTTGGATCCAGAACCCATGCTATTGTATGTGTGGAGGTGATATTAACTAAATCTACCCAAATCTACCTTCCTGCACCAGCTCAGACTGCTTCCCAGGCAGAGAGTTAATGTTCAAGTTACCAAGGCCTGACTCTGTCATTTTGCCAGAGTCCAGTCTACCTAGGTCTTTCCTGTCTATGCCTGCCACTAAACTGGCATCACACCTGACCTTTACTCTTCATCTCGCAAGTGATGAGCTCATTAGACATTTGACATTTGTCCTGAGCCTATTTGGGTTATATGGGTTGCCAAACCACCAGGCACTAACTGGCAAACACCAGCCCCAGGCCTGGCTCCAGGGTGGGTCCCTCTAATCCTGTTCTGAGCAGGTACACTGTCTTTTAATTTTTACTATCATGAGAGTCATTGTGAACCATTCTTTCTTTGACTTTTCAGCCCAAACCTGTTCTCCAAGGGTGAACCTATGAGGAGCACAAAACCTCAGTCAACCTGGCTTTGAGTATCCCTAAGGTTCAGAAGCCCCCCACCATGGCAAGATGACAGTCCAGGGTGGGGTACCTGTCTTTCCTATCACACAAAATCAATTTAAGCTATTAATCTTGTTTAGCATTATAAAATCTGCAGTTCTGCTTGCAAGTTGATTACCAAAATATAAAAATTGCATGTTTATTATTATTACTTTTGTTCATGAATTCTATAGTTTTGTCAAGAATGAAAGTCATGAATTTTTTGCAATGTTAACAAATTAAAAAGAATGTGATTTTAAATTCTTTTTTCTTTTTGGCTAAAAAGCTGTAATTGATTTTTGTTCCTAGTCTAAATTAGGCACTGCAGCTACTTGGCCTCCTTCATGAATAAGTCTCTGTTGGGTAAATAAATAGACAGTTGTGTCAAACATAGATATGGTAGATGGAGAGATAGACAGTTAGAAAGTAGATGACTAATTATTATAGATGATGGATATGATGGGTAGTTTAGAGATATCTAATAATAAGATATAGATAGATAAAGAAAACTAATAAATGATAGACTTACATCGTCTAATGACAGAAACATAAGGGCTGTGTATATTGCAGAATGGCCTAGGTTTTATTTTTTTCTCTTTCTCTGCTATTTCTAATGACTTTACTTTTCCAGAATTAACAGTTATAATGACTATAAAAATTTTGAAGGCCATTATTGTCTTTAATAATAATAATTCATTACATTTATATAGCGCTTTTCTTGGTACTCAAAGCGCTGTCCACACAGGGAGGAACCGGGAAGCGAACCCACAATCTTCCACAGTCTCCTTACTGCAAAGCAGCAGCACTACCACTGCGCCACCTGTGAGGACTTTGTGCTTGCAGTGTTAGTGGAAATATTATTTTTCTGTATATTTGCAAATAAATGCAAGAAACCAAAGTTTTCCAGGCAGATGGCACAATGTGTCATTATTTCTACTGCCTCACACCTTCAGTGACCTACAGTAGGTTAAAATCCAAGTCCAGTTATAGCCTCCTTGGAGTTTCAATGTTCCCTCAGTGTCTTTGTGGGATTTGTAGAAATTGTTTCCCTTACATGTCCTAAAGAAGTGCAATTTAGGTTAATTGGTCTCTACAATTCAGTCTTGTAATGAATTGATGTTTGTTCCAAATGTTTGCTGCCAGCTTGCACCTATTACTACTTGAATAAGCTCTTCCTGCCTTGGCCCAGGTATGGAAAAATCATTTTCAATAAATCAAAGCATTAATTTAATAAATACATGAAAAAAAATGTCTTAAAGTTGATTAAATATTCTAAAATTTAAAAATGAATTGCTTCCTGTTACTTTGAAACTGTCTTTGGCTGTTCCTTTAGTTGCTTTCTCATCAGGAGATTTAATTTCTCGATTTGTTTTGTCATGTGTGTTTCATTAACTTCCTTCCTGCAGGATAGGTAAGTCATATGAACCTTCAGTGTTAGTGTTAGAAAATTTTCAGAAAAAAATTCAATGTATGCACAATTTTAGTTACCCATAAAAGTTCAATTTCTGAAGTACACTAAGTGCTGTTAATATTTTATAGAGTCAGTGCAGTTCCTAAGGGTCCTGTTTTATTAATTACTGTCAAAGGTTTCCTCTAGCTACACATGCATGAATAGAAAGGTAGATGAGGGAAACAATAAAAGAGGAATTATACAAATACACAGGATATAATGAGTTTAAAGTTCACCAAAATAACCACATCAATGAAAAAGAATTGGTACCACCAGACGTGAAAAGCTAAAACCAAGCAGAAATCCCTACATGAATGATAAATTACTTCCACATGAAAACAACAGTGCATTAGTGTTCTGCTGTCATTGAAGTAAGCATGTTGACATTTCAGATCAGCTCTAAGATTATGAAACAAATTGTTTTAATTACCATTCTATTTTAACGTCCCCATATCCCTTGTATGATAAATAATCTTTTCCTTATCGGGAGGGAAGCAGGAGTAAAATAATTGGTGAAGGGCTTCCATCAGTGTTTTGCCTTGGAAAAAGATTTCTGTATGCTGTTTTGTCCTGGATTATTAATAAAGTTGTCTCCAGGGGTCTCATTTATAAAGCTTGCATACACAACTTCCCATATGTCAGGATTTATAAAAGAAAACTTGACGGGGGAACATGTGTATATTTACGGCAGCTCTGATGCATGCATACACAACATTTTGGAGAAATTGGGAAATGACGACACCCTTGATTAAGTCTGGTAAATGCAGCCAAATTGGATAAATGATGACTTGCATGCATAATTCAAATCACCAAGCTGTTGTTATAATGTGTATTCACGAGACAAACAGATTAAAGCTCAAATGTGATAAATTTGATGTTCAGACTGTATTTTAGTTCCCTTTTAAGAGGACCGACCAGTGCTGTGTTTTTGCACTGAAGAACCAACATAAAAGGCAATTTGCTCTAGTGTCCATTTTCCTAATGTAATCAGAGCACTTTAGTATACTCATATTGCAATAAGGGCACCGGGAAAGAATGAAGCTGCTTTTAACTGTAACCAGTTATTATTCTATACCATGAAAGTCACATGTGATGTCAGGGTAAGACTGACAATTCTCATGACTGCGCTGGGATAATGCCTCATAAAAAGGAATCTCCAAGTACAGATGCCATTTGCAGATTGAAATCAAACAGTGTAGATGTATTTGGTTTTTCCTCATCCCGTTCCACATCACCAAAGATCTGACTTGTTTTTCTTTTTTTTCTTTTTTTTTAATTTCAGGCATGGTGTGGCTGGAGTTCATGGCATTTACATGAGCAGTAATATGTTGCCAACATATTTCTGCTTGTTCCCGTCACCAGCGCTTAGGCCAACAAATAAAGGTTATTTGCATGCCTCTGATTTAGAGATAAGAACCTTCTCACGCTACTGGATACCTCATGTGGCTGCACTTTTAGCAAATGAAGGTCTGCAGCATCGTGATTGCATATTTATGAAGTTGAATAGCATGGTTCATATATGGTTGTTTCATGGTGGAACCGGTGAGGTGTATTCATGACTGCACATTTACAAAATGATTGTGATTTGTAAAGGGTAAATTGAGTATAAATATGCATGTGCCAGGCTTTATAAATCCTTTTTTTTCTCTGGCATGCACATGCTCCTACTCCTATTTTTTTGTGTATTTCCATGCTGAAAATCATGCTAAGCTTTATGAATGAGGCCCCTGATATTTTTGTATAAAATTGGACATGAAGGTGTTATTTTCTTCTTGGTTTTTTGAGATATACAAGTTCAATTGTCATGGATGGTTTTAACCAGATCATCATTTATTTTTCTGTAGTCTTGATTTTGATAGACAAGCTAAAGAACAAAGGTTGCAGTGCAGTTATTTTAGTGTTGATGCATGTCACAGTAATTTCAGGCTCCTTTATACACGATGTAGTAGTAGCATTTCTTTCAAAGAGTGAATACATTTTTATAAACTTTTGTTATTTTAATAACAGCTTTCACCTTCTTGTAAATTCATTTTCTTCACACTGAGTATAAACCTATTTTTCTGCAGATGTATAATTTTTGTTATGTATTCAACTCTTCCATTTCTTCCAGTGGGTTATGATTAAGGTAATTTCAGAAGCACAAAAATAGCATAACATTTGATTTATATGTGTTTATATAAATACTAGGTAAGTAACAACATTTTTAAACCTGCTTAATGCAATTCATGGTCACTCTGAGTTTTTTGAGTTAGCAGTATCGAGCATAAGGTAGGAGTCAACCTAGACAGTATATCATTCTTTTCCAGGGTTCACTCATGCATGCATTCACAAAGGCCAGTTTAATAGTGCTGCTTAACTCAAGACATGCATTCATTTTTTGGGATGTGAAAAGGAAAACACATATAGACATGGGAAGATCATGTACTCTTTACAGAGACCATAACCAGGTACAGGATTTGAGTGATACCATAGCTAAAGTAGGAGTAGGGAGTGGTGGTTATTTCAGCTAGACACCTGTGGACATGTGTAATGTCTCTTGAAGATACTCTTTAAGTCATTTTTCTATTGCTTTCAGTCTATTTAGGCAATGGGTAATGGGCATCTGATTTTTTTTCTGGACATATAAGTAAAGCTTGCTTTTTCCATAGTTAAATATTTTCTAGCATGTTTTAAAAACTGTCTTGTGTAACAAACCACATTTTTAGGTTTAATTTTATACATATCCCAAAACGTTTTTGTTCAGAAGATACAGAATCGAGTTAATATCACTATAATGTGAAAATGTAGTGGAGTGACATCTTAGTTCAGTGTGTTTCTGCATTGTACTTCCTTATACTGCTGTTGTCTTCTGGTTTCTTATGCATACATTGAATTGAAGGATGTTTGGAAAATGTGTCACTAAAACAATAATGTGTAATCTAGTAGCATTAGCTGGGTAATGGAAATTGAAAAATTTAATTGGCATACATCATCCTCTCAGTGTTCTTTTTGCATAGCCAGTGCTGTGCATTAACATTAGGGTGTTAATGAAGGAATTGATTCTCCTACTTGGCAGGTTATCTTGAGCTAAAAGGCCAAGGAATGCTAAAATTACTTCAGTTTTTAGAATTAGATATTAGAATTTAGGGTAGATTTAGCACAAGTGGATTGGTTTTTTGTATCATGGATTTTTGAGCCATTGCATCCTGAAATCTGTAAGGTTTATCATTATGTATTATTATTTATTAAACCCTTCACTTTATGCTCCTCCTTTTTGGGCGCCAACTGTAGCACCACTGACTGCACCATTGTCAAAAGTTCTCAATGGTCTTATGGAATGTATCATTGACTTTAAGGACAGCACTTCCACAAGAAATGTATCCCCAGACCTGCATTAAATCAGATAGTTACCTGAAATGCACTAAATGTGGAATGCCCAGGAAAGTATCATTTTGGTCTAGATCACTGCTTTCTGAAATTCTTCAATGGTGACCCCTCCAAGGTATTTTATATTTCAGTACCTCAGCATAGTAGGCCTGAAAATGTACATACATAGCTACATTTTAGAAGGACTAATAGAGAAAAAAAGCCATGTTTAGAATTTTTAGCACATTTTTAAATACTTTTTTTTCAGTCAGTGACTGGCGAGTTTTACAAATGTCTTTGTCGTTGAGTCTAATCTGAGGTGAGTTAGGTTGCATTTCTTCATCAAGTACTTGTAAGGTTTTAGTTTTAAATGTTTTTTCTTCAGCACCATATATCTGAATTTGTTTTTGTCATAATGGCTTTAAAGTTTTAATTAAAAAAAAAAACTTTTATAACGTTCACAATGGTTATTTAGCTACCTCAGCCAGCACAATAAAACATACAACAATAATGCATAACGAAAAAGTAAATATTACACTACCTGTATTACGTTTTTGCTGTAATAACAGTAAATGGACAAAAAAAATTCAGTCTCAGATATTATTCATTTACCATTGACTCCTCCCTGCATAAGTCAACTGGAAACCCCTTAAATAACAAAAAAATAATAATAATAATAATAATAATTCATTACATTTATATAGCACTTTTCTCAGTACTCAAAGCGTTATCCACATAGGGAGGAACCGGGAAGCGAACCCACAATCTTCCACAGTCTCCTTACTGCAAAGCAGCAGCGCTACCACTGCGCCACCTGTGAGGCCTGGTGGTTGTGTCCTTTCTTCTAGAGGTAGCTGTAATATATAATTAAGTGGCTAATGAAGTATTTGACCCTTGGGTCATAAATGTGAAACAAATACTCCACCCAACAATTGTTTTATATGTTACTTACTTAATATAGTTTGTACTGAGGGCTGAGAGAAAGTTTTTAATATCAGGTTTTCATTTAGAATGGAGTTAACAAAGTTGGTCTGTGATGACTAACTCTGGAAAACAGCAAACATTTTTAAAATGTTCATAGTAAAATCTCACGTTACTTGTGTTGCATAATGTACATGTCAAGTCATCCAGCTGTATTCTCACAATGTCTGAAATACATGTATTTTTACAAAAACATTGTTAAATACTGTAAACCAATTCTGGAAAACACTGTTGTGAACAAAAACGGAACACACTCAGACATGTCCTGAGCTTTTATTATAAAATGGGTTTCACTTGTCTGAGAAGTCTGTGCGTCCCAACTTTCTGTCTGATGTAGGCGGTGAATCGAAGACCTTCCACTCCTCCTCATTCATTGTTAAGAGTTCAGCCCGGTAACAGTTTATTTATTTATTGGCTAACATTGTGCTTTACATGATATCAATGAAAAGACATGAGAAACATGTAAAACCAGCATGGTGAAGAGAATATGTTCTCTACCTGTTCATATGTAGATACTTCAACAAGAAGAAGATCGGGTCACCTGTGCAGTTTCACAGAGTGCTACCAAATAAACCCAAGGTACTCAGTTTGTGGATATGAATTTAAATGTCATGATGCAGAGTGGGTCTACAATTCAAATGGTCATGTGTGTATGAGAGCTTTCCCATTATGTTCATAAGAACATTTTCTGGAGGTGAAAAATAATCATTGTGTGCACAATTCTCACCTCTGAATTAGCTGCAAAAATGAGCGTTCTTGTAGGCTCATTGCTGCAAGCGGAGCGTTCATAAAGGTGAATAACTTTTTAAGAGAATGGAATTTAGACCACCTAATAACTAATATGTGGTGAATGTACTGGCACAAAATGACTGCTGTCGCATCATCCAGGTGGATTCTGCACTTTCCTCTCTTTACATAAAGTCTTTTGTGTGTCTTGAAAAGTGCTATATAAACACAGTGTTGTCTTTTTATTATTCAGAATAGATAGCTCTGTTATCAACTGCCTTTTTCTTCCACTTCTTACAGCATTTATTCTCTTCTTTGATTGCCATCTCTGCCTCAGAATTCCACCACAATTTTTCCTTGTGTCTTGTTGGTCCATTTGTACGACTGTAGTCTTTTTCTGCTGTTTTCAGCCTCACTTCTCATTTGCCATTCACACCCAATGACTCTTAAAGCTCACTCACTGTTGCTGTCAGTGCTTCAGCTTTAGTAACTCCCTCCTTGCATTTTCCGATTTTCAGCCTCAGTAAACAGTTTTATATATGCCTCTGATTTAAAATGTCCCTGCAACCAAGTGATGTTGTCATACACAAAATTCTTCAAGGATTACCTTCACATTTTGATCATATTCCTATCAACACCAACAAATTTGCCACTTAATTCTTAACACACCTATTTTGATTGCATCAGCAAACTCGAGAATTCTTGCACCCTCAAAATTCCTGGTTCTAAAGCTAAAGCCACCATGGACTCCCAAATACCAGTCAGCACTTATTTCAACATGCCCATATTTGTCCCCACATAGTACAATCATCTTCCACTAAGGCAGCCCAGACATCACCTCAGTTAACCTGCCCCAAAAGTCCTTTCTCTTCATTGCTTATGCCAATATGGGGGATTTGCTGAGATTATATTCATTTACCAACAGTCATCTTGACAACTACAACACATTCACTTGCTCTCACCTCCACCACTTTGTCTGCCAATTTTCCATACACATGTACACCAAACTCATTACTTCTCTCCTTCTAGTAAAATGTATACTTTCCACTACTTCCAGTAAACATTCTTTCACCTTAACCCTTCCACCTCATCTCCTGTACACCACATACATCTGCTGTCCTTCTATTCAGCACTTCCATCACTTCACCTGATTTCCAGATATTCCTTATACCCTGCCTTTAACAATAAGGTCCCTGAAGCCTACAAAAACATTTGTAATGCCGGGCCACCTTAAATTCTCTTTACACCCCCTCATCAGCATCTTTGTTTTGCAAATGTGTCAATCATCACAAGCAGCCTGCTGTCCCATCCCCCACCGAGGCAGCTGAAGTCAAGTCAGATGTAAATTTCTCACAGCTGAAGTCTCTTAATCTGGGAGTTAGGTGTCCGGAATTGTATTGGGTAAATAATATATTGTTATTTGGAATTATATAACCAGAGAAAAAGAAATTATTCAATTTACATATGCTGTCAATATGTAAAAACCAAAGCCCAAATATCAATCGAAACAAACTAAACATATTGGCTTGGCTGGTGTAGAGGTAAGAACTGCTTTCTCCTAATCAAAAGGTTGCGGGTTTGAGCTTGGGTCTTCCCCACATTTGCCATTTTGAGTTGTGAGCTTGCTACACAAGTACTGGTGAATCATGTCTTCTTTTTGTCACTTGAATCTTTTTTGTTCAGTTTAATATTCTTGAATAAAAGCACACTTGTTTTGTTATACCTTTGCAAAAGTGTTTAATGTAGTTTGTATTCCAGTAACCACTTGAATGACATCAAATCTGTCTCTGCCTCTCTTGCGTATGTACACACACATCCATGCATGAAAATGTCATTATTTGAAAACACTATGTCATTTGAACATGAGTTGTCATTTGAACATGTTTTTTTTTCTTTCGATCTTGTCATATCATCACATTCTGGTGCATGGTACTGAGAATGCAGGCAGGCTTCTTCTTTTTGTGTGCATACACTGTCAGCATGGCACTGCCAGATATAAACACTAGCATGGAGAATTGCTCGGAAAACTGAAATAACTTTAGTTGCAGGTGAAAGTTCACATCTCACTTTATGGTGCCAAGCAGAGTTGTGTTGCGGTGCAGCAGTCTATTAACCAGTGAAAGCAACATGAAGAAGTTGGCTGTTGTTACGGTTCTGCCTTTGTTCAGAAACGGCTCCATAAGCTTTATGACCACAGTCTCGGAAAGTCTTTCTCCCATGGAACGACTGGGATCTTTTCCTAAATAAGTAGTGGCATTGCACATGTACTTTGTCTCCTGCCGCAATCCAAAACATTATGCCAAATTTATCAGGCTTGGTTGAGATATATTGCAAGAAAGGACAACAGACCTGAGTTTGAGTCAGTTGCTCATCAACAGCATTACAGTATGTTGTCCTGGATTGTAACTCAAAGCACAGTTCTCAACAAAACATTGCTAGATGTCCAAGATCAGAGCAAATGTGTCATTTTTCGCACATTCTACACGGGTGTCTTTGTTGTCAAAGCACAAATACTGCATTATAGTCTGATAGCGGTCACGGGGCATTGTATCTTTGATTGCCAGCACCAACTGTGGTCAATGCTGCTCTTGTAAAAAGAATGGAATTAAATGGCATCAACTAAAGTTTGTTGTACCTTGTGAATGTGACTGAGTAATAAAACTGAAAAAAAAAACAAAAAAAAATGCTTACTTTTAAAGTAGCAAAAATTTTCACTGGGTGTTAGACTCAAATCAAATACAGTGGAACCTAGGTTCACGACCATTATTCGTTCCAAAACTCTGAAACAATTTCCCCCATAGGATTGTATGTAAATACAATTAATCCGTTCCAGACCATACAAACTGTATGTAAATATATTTTTTTTTTTTGAAATTTTTAAGCACAAATATAATTAATTAAACCATTAGAATGCACATCGTAATAGTAAACTAAATGTAAAAACATTGAATAACACTGAGGAAACCTTGAACAACAGAGAAAACTAACATTGCAAGAGTTCGCGCTATACTGTAGCCTTATGACCTGATCGCTGTAAACATTTTTTTAAGCACAGGGAAAAAAAGGAACATTTGAACAAATCCGAACTTTATTTAAAAGCTAACCATAAGCAACCAAGAAAGTAACATTGCAGGAGTTCACGCTAATAGCATTACAACCCGATCCCTGTAAACACTCGTTTTAAATGAGTTTTAAGCACAGGGAAAAAAATGAGTTGCCTTTTTTTGATGGTCACTGCAAAACACAACTTTAGAAGAAACTGTATTCTTTTGAATTGAAATGGATAATCAGCAAGAATATTGGGAGTTTTCACTATTACTATAATTATTGTAAGTTTACAATTTTCATTTGTTTAAATCCTTCAATCAATCATTACTTTTACTTTTAGAGGCTGTATGTTTAGTTGGTGCAATGAATTAAACATTCTAATTTTGTGGTTGTTTTTGTAGTGGTTGAAGTGGAACAGACTAAAAACTGGTACTATAAAAATGATTGCCATGGGGTGCATGCTAGACCATTTCAAAAACTGGTTTTCTCCCTGTAAATGGACTATTGTGAATTCTTTGATGGTAGAGAAAAGAAGACATTTGGAGTCTGTAATAAATGAAGGGAAGAACTTTTTATGAAGGAGTGATGTTCAGAACAGGAGAGAAGAAAGGATAGTACAAAAGAGAACAGATAAAAAGAAATAATCTTATCAACTATAGGATATGTATAGTTTTCCACCACTGTCCTTTTTTTGTTGTTTTGGATGCATTTACTTAGCTGTGGTACTACTTAAACTGACACAGTTGCTACCTGCTTGTTTTGGATACAAAGAAAGCAATTCTCCTGTATTTTTCCTGCCCTCTCTGGCAACCCAACTTGAGCTTTATTGCTAAATATGTCTTACCTGAGCATCACCATATTGATATTGAGGAATCGGGGGGCTACATACAGAGGTTGTGGAGGGTGTCACCAATGATGATCAGAGCATGTTTACTTTAGGATAAGATATTGAGGGTTGGTTGAGATTGGAGCATGTTGATGTTGGTATATGAAATCAAACAGCCCTTCAAGCCCTGATCCCTTCTCTTTTTCTTGTGCAGAACACTTCACCTTCTTTACTCCTTCCACCCTATTCCTAATGGGGCTGTTCTGCTGACAGCATTAATTTGCATACCTGTATATGGCAAGCCCAATAACTATGTATGATCACTTCTCAACGTTGTGCTGAGAAAAGGACATGGTGTGTAAGAGAGCCCCCTCTCTACAACATTGTTATTGACAAATATTGAAAAATACAAAAACATGCTGGCCAATTTTGTTTTTCAAAAATTCACTACATTTAAAACAAATCCATCTAGGCATTTTTAAAATTTTAGGGTATTTAGTTTTTCTATTTTAGAAAAGAGTTTACCCCTAAATGTTGATATATGGAAATGTCCTTTCTTATTGGATGTCTACTGGCCTAGGTTTACTATCCTGCTAAATTTCAGCTTTTAAACTAAATGAAAAATGATGTTTTTCTTTGTGAGTGAGTGAGTAAGTTAGACAACTTTGCATTATATATAGCAAGAGATATATCGGTATAGATTATAACTGTTAATGGGGGACCCAGGGGTCTCCAACTCAGTTCCTGGAGCAGCCATGATTTTCACTCAAATCATATGCCAGTTATTGCTGTTAATTAAACCTATGGTATAATTTACTAGGCTGTTAGTGTTGAATTCCTGCCATTCCAGGCATTCTCAAAATTATTGTCTTTTTTCTGAGAGTACCATCAGAGAACCAGTGCACTTCAACATTTCTCAGATCTTCACTTTGTTCTTTGATAATTTTTATTGAAACAGATGTTTAATGGACACAAATGGGTGCAAATGAAATCACCGTAACTGATCATCTGTTGGCTTACTTTTCAATTTATTATTATTGTATTCTGTATCTTAAATGCAAGTCAATTAATATTTAGACAAGGTAACAAAAAGAGGTTCCACAAGCTGCATTAACTGGATACCAGGAAAGAAAGTGGCTAAAACAAAACTTTGCACCCACTGCAGTGCACCCTTGGTCTCTTTTATAAACTTTTGTGTGGATTCAAGAGTGAGATTATGCACACACCAAAAACCAGCAAAATGCATATACAAAAAAAAACCCTCAATTTAATAAACCCAGTATATGCATAATGCGTTATTATTATTATTTGTATACAGTTTACCTTTATTATTTACTGACATCTTGTACATGTGAAAGGGCCTCAAACCCCACCCGGTTGCCACCCTGAAACAACCATATATGGACTGTGTTAATCAACCTTATGCATTTGCAGTAACGATGATGCCTACCTTTATTGAGTGGTAGAGCAGCCACACATCTGACACATCAAGACACCACCACCTGTATCTTGCCAGCATGTGAGCTGTCCTGTGGTGTGCTTGGCACAGCATTGAACCACAGGATCAGGGGAAAGGCTTAAGACTCCAGCATCTGAGTGGGTAACCACTATCACCTGGCACATGTAATGATATGATTGCTGTTAGAATGAATAGTATAGGACATATGAAAAAATGCGAGTTTAGCCGGTTACCTTACCAACAAGCAAACCAACAACCCAGCTATCACGTACAGCGGCACCATGAACAAGTCATCGTCCAACACTATTTTCCCTCAACCTAAATGAATCATGGATTGAGCAAGACCAGTCATCATTATGGGCAAAAAAAATCTGACTTGTCCCTAAAAGCTCACTACCTTTGTATATGACTAATCGCATAGTCTTCAAACAATCCACATTGTGTCAAACAATTAGGCTATGAATAAGCTACAAGGCATGTGATTTAGAGCTTTCTGTATGTAAGGAGTGAATCACAAATGTATTATACTGTGCTTTGGTTTCTGTTCCTGAGAAGTGACAACAGGTAAAACTTAAGGAAAAACAAAAACAATTCTTCAGTGCAAATACACAAAAAAGGGAACTAAAATAGAATCTACATGATATTCATCACTCTGAGGTTTAATGTTTGTCACATCAACAGACATTATAATAACTTGTTGATAAGAATTATTATATCAGGAAGGGCATCTGGTGTAAAATTTTGCCAAATCAATATACAAATTTCCATACCGGATCGGTCAAGCCCCGGGTTAACAACGACCGCCACCAGTACTGTTAGCCAACAGGGTGCTGGCGAAAATTGGGGTACCGGTGGCCGAAGGAGAAGAAGAGGGGGGAGACGTGTCTGGAGGCAGGAGGAGAGGAGGAAAGTAAAGAGAGTGGAACTGAGGGTAGGAACTTTCAATGTTGGCAGTATGACTGGTAAGGGGAGAGAGTTAGCAGATATGATGGAGAGAAGGAAGGTTGATATATTGTGCATGCAAGAGACTAAATGGAAGGGGAGCAAGGCCAGGTGGATTCAAATTGTTCTGTCATGGTGTGGATGGGAGAAGAAATGGGGTAGGAGTTATTCTGAAGGAACAGTATGTCAAGAGTGTTTTGGAGGTGAAAAGAGTGTCAGGCAGGTTATGAAGCTGGAAATTGGAGGTGTGATGATGAATGTTGTTAGTGCATATGCACTGCAAGTTGGGTGTGCAATGGGTGAGAAAGAAGATTTTTGGAGTGAGTTGGATGAAGTGATGAACAGTGTACCCAAGGGACAGAAAGTGGTGATTGGAGCGGACTTCAATGGGCATGTTGGTGAAGGGAACAGTGGAGACGAGGAGGTGATGGATAGGTATGGTGTCAAGGAGAGGATTGAAGAAGGTCAGAGGATAGTGGATTTTGCCAAAAGGATGGACATGGCTGTGGTGAATGCGTATTTTAAGAAGTTGTAAGAACATAGGGTTACATACAAGAGTGGAGGAAGATGCACACAGGTAGATTACATCCTATGCAGAAGAGTTGATCTAAAGGAGATTGAAGACTGCAAAGTGGTGGCAGGGGAAAGTGTTAAGCAGCATAGGATGGTGGTCTGTAGGATGATGTCGGAGATCAAGAAGAGGAAGAGAGTGAGGGCAGAGCCAAGGATTAAATGGTGGAATTTGAAAAAGGAAGACTGCAAGGTTGAGTTTAGAGAGGAGGTGAGACAGGCACTGGGTGGCAATGAAGAGTTACCAGACAGCTGGGAAACTACAGCAGATGTAGTAAGGGTGACAGCAAGAAGGGTGCTTGGTGTGACATCTAGAAAGAGGAAGGAGGAAAAGGAAACCTGGTGGTGGAATGAGGAAATACGGGAGAGTATACAGAGGAAGTGGATGGCAAAGAAGAAGTGGAATAGTCAGAGAGATGCAGAAAGCAGACAAGAGCACAAGGAGATAAGGCGCAAGGTGAAGAGAGAGGTGAAGAAAAGGCTTATGATGAGTTGTCTGAGAGGTTGGACACTAAGAAGGGAGAAAAGGACCTGTATCGATTGGCTAGACAGAGGGCCTGAGCTGGAAAAGATGTACAGCAGGTTAGGGTGATAAAGGGTAAAGATGGAAACATACTCACAAGTGAGGAGAGTGTGTTGAGTGGATGGAAAGAGTACTTTGAGAGGCTGATGAATGAAGAGAACGAGAGAGAGAAGAGGTTGGATGATGTGGAGATAGTGAATCAGGAAGTGCAACGGATTAGCAAGGAGGAAGTAAGGACAGCTATGAAGAGGATGAAAAATGGAAAGGCCGTTGGTCCAGATGACATACCTATGGAAGCATAGAGGTGTGTAGGAGAGATGGCAGTGGAGTTTTTAACCAGATCGTTTAATGGAATCTTGGAAAGTGAGAGGATGCCTTAGGAGTGGAGAAGAAGTGTACTGGTGTTGATATTTAAGAATAAGGGGGATGTGCAGGACTGCAGTAACTACAGGGAATAAAATTGATGAGCCACAGCATGACGTTATGGGAAAGAGTAGTGGAAGCTAGGTTAAGAAGTGAGGTGATGATTAGTGAGCAGTAGTATGGTTTCATGCCTAGAAAGAGCACCGCAGATGCAATGTTTGCTCTGAGGATGTTGATGGAGACGTTTAGAGAAGGCCAGAAGGAGTTGCATTGCGTCTTTGTGGACCTGGAGAAAGCATATGACAGGGTGCCTTGAGAGGAGCTGTGGTATTGTATGAGGAAGTCGGGAGTGGCAGAGAAGTACGTAAGAGTTGTACCAGATACGATGGAAGTGTGACAGTGGTGAGGTCTGCGGTAGGAGTGATAGATGCATTAAAGGTGGAGGTGGGATTACATCAGGGATCAGCTCTGAGCCCTTTCTTATTTGCAATGGTGATGGACAGGTTGACAGACGAGATTAGATAGGAGTCCCCATGGACTATGATGTTTGCTGATGACATTGTGATCTGTAGCGATAGTAGGGAGCAGGTTTAGGAGACCCTGGAGAGGTGGAGATATGCTCTAGAGAGGAGAGGAATGAAGGTCAGTAGGAACAAGACAGAATACATGTATAAATGAGAGGGAGGTCAGTGGAATGGTGAGGATGCAGGGAGTAGAGTTGGCAAAGGTGGATGAGTTTAAATACTTGGGATCAACAGTACAGAGTAATGGGGATTGTGGAAGAGAGGTGAAAAAGAGAGTGCAGGCAGGGTGGAATGGGCGGAGAAGAGTGTCAGGAGTAATTTGTGACAGACGGGTATCAGCAAGAGTGAAAGGGAAGGTCTACAGGACGGTAGTGAGACCAGCTATGTTATATGGGTTGGAGACGGTGGCACTGACCAGAAAGCAGGTGACAGAGCTGGAGGTGGCAGAGTTAATGATGCTAAGATTTGCACTGGGTGTGACGAGGATGGATAGGATTAGAAATGAGTACATTAGAGGGTCCGCTCAAGTTGAACGGTTGGGACACAAAGTCAGAGAGGTGAGATTGCATTGGTTTGGACATGTGCAGAGGAGAGATGCTGAGTATATTGGGAGAAGGATGCTAAGGGTAGAGCTGCCAGAGAAGAGGAAAAGAGGAAGGCCTAAGCGAAGGTTTATGGATGTGGTGAGAGAGGACATGCAGGTGATGGGTGTAACAGAGCAAGCTGCAGAGGACAGAAAGATTTGGAAGAAGATGATCCGCTGTGGCAACCCCTAACAGGAACAGCCGGAAGAAGAAGAAGATACATGAGTCATCATTTGCTGGTTTGGTTGTGTTTACTTACTGTACGTGATCAATGGTGTCATCATTTCCCACTTATTTGCGTACAGATGGATTATAGAGTAGAACACGTTTTCCTTTAAGTTTTCTTTTATAAATCCCAACTTTTGCTTGGAAGGCTGCATATGCACATTTCAAGCCTCTTTTTGTTTATAGGCAAGCTTTATTAATCTGACACCAATATCTGAACTTGACACCCCAAGACCAGCCAGTTCTAGGCTTCATAAGGATCAGGAAGTATCCCCATTGTTTCTTACTTTGACCAGGATGTCCACTTCTCTCTACACTATATGTTTTGTCAAATATGTATTGGTTGGATATATGAGAATCCATGTATTTAGAAATTTGATTTAACTTTTACAAATAAGGGGTAGGAGCATTTGAAACAAGAAACTTCCTCGTCTTTTAGGGTTTTTTTTTCTGGTTTAGGGTATACTATAAGCCAAAAGGAGACATAGTTCAATGTGGTCTGTTATACGGTTTGAAGGAATCTCATCCAGATTAAGGTAGTTGTAATTTTAACATGTAGCGGATAAATAGATATCAGATCATGGTATTGTGTTTGGTAGGTCCAAAGAATTTGAGATCCAGTTTCTCCTGTTAACCTCACATTTGAGGGTGTGTTATCTGTACATGATACAACTCTCTATATGTTTTAACCTTATGCAAAGGAAACTGGCCTTCCTTGTATGTTGTGTTTATTGTATGTTATTTTCTCCATTAAATGAATGAATTAATACAAAAATGAATGGGCACAGAGGATACTTATACCATACAATTCTTTATTTTAATTTTATTTCTTTTAACGCAACACCTTAAGGCTTACATTGGGAAAATAAAAAAAATATATATCAGAAGCAGTTCAAAGATCCATGGATAACTTTGCTATTCAAAACCACACACAGCAGTGTACAGCAGGATGAAATTGCGTCACCAGACCCAATTATGTACAAGAATAGCCAACAAAAGTAAACGGGAATCATAACAAGAATAGATAAGAATAAACATCAGAGATTCACAAGCATACATATATACTCGCATACATACATATATACATACATACATTCTGTAGTACAACTCAATCCACTGCATAAATTTATCTTAAAGGACAATAACAGAAGTTAATATTGTCTGAATATATATTGCACTGTATTAAGAAATCGATCATTATTTAAGAGTCCAACTTTTATGAAATCAGGCACTTCTGCACCGTATACTTCAGTACTGCTTGCCAGAGAGCTTTGTGTGTGTGAGTATGGTCTCTGTTGTTTTTGGTGGCCCTGTTTTTGAAACATTTCCTGTAGAGGTCCTCAATGGGAGAGAGGGAGATGCCCCTATGATATTCTCAGCTGCTCTCACCATCCTCTGCAGGGAAAGCTGGACTGACACATTACAGTCTTGATACCAGACAGAGATGCAGGTGATCATTACACTCTCTGTGCTGCCTCTGTAGAAAATGATGATAATGGGAGAAGTTAGCTCTCCTCATCCACCTCAGGAAGTGCAATTGCACCTTCCCTCTCTTAACTAGTGAGGTAAGGGGGTGTGTTGGAGCCAGGAGAGACCATTTGTGTTCCTGACTGGCTCTACAGTGGAGCTGTTGATAGAGAGGAGATAGTGGGTGGCATGGTTCTTCCTGAAGTTGGCAGTAATTTTCTTTGTTTTATCGACATTCAGGGTAGTCAGGTTATTGTTCTTACACCAGTCCAGTAGTTGTTTAACCTCCTCTCTTTAAGCCGTCTCGTCATTACCACTGATGATGCTTATCACTGTTACGTCATCTGTGAATTTAATGATGTGGTTTGTTCTGTACCTGGCACAACATTTATAGGTCATTTGGGTAAAGAATAGTGGACTCAAGACACAGCTTTTGGGAACACTAGTGCTCAGAAGGACAGTATTTGATGTAATGGGATCTGTCTGTCAGGAAGTCTAATATCATGTTACAGATGGATGTTTCTAGGCCCAGGTGAGCAAGTTTGCTTACCAGGTGAAGAAGGGTAATTGTAGTGAATGCAGAGTTGAAGTCAAAGAATAGCATCCACACATATGTGTCTTTATTGTGCAGATGTGCCAAGTTGTTAATGCCATGGCTATAGTGTAATTGGTGAAGTGGTTAGTATGATAAGCAAACTGGATGGATTCCAGTATGAGGGAGAGACTGAATGTTATGTGGTCCTAGATCAATTTCTCAAAGGACCCTATCATAATGGGAATGAATTCCATGGGGCAATAGTCATTGTAGCACTCAGCAGTTAACTTCTTTTGCACTGGTACAATAAAGATAACTATGATACATGACAGAACTAAAGCCTGTTTAAGAGAGGTGTTAAAGATTTTGGTGACTAGGTGTACTAGTTGATCAGCACATGCTTTGAGGACAAGACCAGGTAAATTGTCCGGCCCTGCAACCTTTCATGGGTTGACTGTATTCACAGTCCTCCAAACATTAACTGAGATGTAGTACCTGGTCAACACGATGAGGGGTGAATTTCCTTGCTGGTATGTTGTTGGTCACATCAGATCTCCCAAACCAGCTGTAATTATCAAGTTAATTCAAACTTGAAATTGCAAGCAAGTGTTTTATTATGAGAATACCAGTAATGGCGCACTTGACTTATAGTTTTCATACTCTTTTTCTGTATGTTTAGCATTCGTTTGCTCAGAGCTTGATGTGCTTGCTGCTTCCTGAGCAGCTCTTCTTGTCTCCATCCTAGCGGCCCGTTTCTTTTTTTCTTTCGTCGCCATCTCTTCGCGTTAAAACTGATTAAGGCAGTGTTTGTGTTGCATTTAGTACATTTTCTTTAATTTTTCACTTAAGCTGGCACTTAAGTCTTCAACCTGCCTCAAGAATGATTTTAGACAAAAAAAGAGGTAGGGGAAGTGACGGCGAAGGGATGAGAACGGCGCCCGTACGCATGTGCCACACGGTCGCCCTGCTGGCTGCTGCTGAGAGTTCATTCTACAATAAAATAAAATAAAAAGAGGACTAACCTTGGAGGTCAATCATCATCCCGAAAGCGGATAATAGAGGTCACATAGTATATGTGTACTAAATTTCAGGTCAATAGTTCAAACGGTTTGCGAGCTACAGGTGATTTAAAATCCTGGACAGACAAACGAACAGCCACGGCAGCGTATTATATAAGAAGATACAGTATATCAATAATATCTGAAAAAGATAAAGAATCCTTTGAGAAGTAAAATGATATTCAATGTGCCCCAGAATGGGTTTTCAGACTTCTGCTTTTTTCTGCTTCAGTTTCTCTGTCAGCTTTACTTAACATGTTACAGTGCAGTTATCCTGTATCAGAAAAGAAATTGAATATTGTAGAGCACAGTTCTGAAGAATTTCCATTGGCTCAGATTGACATTTATTTAGCAAAGCTTGTGACTCACTTGGTAACACATCTTTTATACAGGGTATGTAATAATGATTCAGAATTATAATACAGTAATCCCTCGCTATATCGCGCTTCGATTTTCGCGGCTTCACTCTATCGCGGATTTTATATGTAAGCATATTTAAATATATATCGCGGATTTTTTGCTGGTTCACGGATTTCTGCGGACAATGGGTCTTTTAATTTCTGGTACATGCCTCCTCAGTTGGTATGCCCAGTTGATTTCATACAAAGGACGCTATTGGCAGATGGCTGAGAAACTACCCAACCAGAGCGCGTATTACGTATTAAATAAAACTCCTCAAATATATTGTGAGCACGGGGGCTGTTCGCACCCCTAGTGGATACGGCTGCTCCTCAAAAAACACTGAAAGATTACCTTCACATTGTATCATCACCTAAACAATTGTATGTCATCTAAACACATTAGCAGTAATGATAATTTGTACTGTATTAATAGATGCTTTATCCCACTTTTTCCAAAGTTGTTCTGGCAGGGACACTTATTGCTAGGGAAACGCTGGAGTATAGTACTCATGCAACAGTTTTAAAATCATGTTCCAAGCATTAAATTCAAGTTAATATTGTGATTTTGGCATAACCCTGCATAACTAGCTTGTTTCTTTGTAAACACCCCTTTTATGCTGCACCCTTTCTGTGCCAGAAGAAGGAGTGCCAACAGACATTTCTTTCTTAAAAATCATAATTTTTTTTTTCCTCATTGGCTTCACTCTTTTGTACTCTGAAGTCAATTGTGTCTTAGTAGTTATTGATTTTAGCCTGATTTAGATCAGCTTTGCTACAAGATTGGAGGTTCAAGTCACAGGAGTATATAGCGACTCCAAGCAAGTTTGATAACTTGGCCATGTTCTAAAAGCTAATAGGTGTACAAGTTGTGTTACAGAGTTTGTTGAAAGTGAATTGATGTTTGCTCTGCATAAAATGCAGTGTGTACAATTAAAACAGACAAATATGTAAATATTAATAAAAGTGAAAAAACTTAGAAGGCAGCAGCCAAAGATTAAACAAGTCACAAAATATGGCACATCTTTGACTATTTTTATATAAATTTATCCATGAGATACACCATCTCAATATGCTTGAAATTGGCGATATAAGATCAGTTTTGTGGAGAAGCAGATTTTGTACAGAAATGTATTCATTTTCATCATTAGAGCAGTGGCAGGTTATGTTATTTGCTCTAGACTGTAGAACAAGCTATGTTGTGACTTGAGGTCCAGTTAAATTGTGCCACTAACAGCCACAACAGGCCTATTTTTTTTAGCATGTATTAATTTAATTCTGAAATGCAGTTCTTCTGAATGATAATCATCAATTAGGACTTTTCTTATACTGAACCCAACAAATCCACATCAGGTTTAAACTGGAGGAAGTATATTCACTTATAAGAGAGAAATTTAACGGGAATATGTTTAATGCAGAATACTACTCACAGTTATGCAATTAATTACTTTCCCCACTTATTTGGTCCATTACAGGGTAGTGGGGGCCCAGAGACGTTTTTGGCAACACTAGACACAAGGCAAGAACCATCACCATATGGGACATCAGTCCATCACTGTACAGTACATACTTACAGTACATGCACTCTTACAGGGCCAGGCTTGTGTCACTTATCTGTCATGAGTACCATGTGAAAGTCAATGCAAGACTGGGGAGAATGTTTCTAGACTAAATTTTGAGCCCTTCTGCCAGAAGCTATACGGCAGTAGTTAAAATCACTGCATCATAATGCCTCTCAATAGCTTAATCAGTCTTTAAAATTAAGAGTGTCTTTAAGTACAGTATAAGCATTTGTGAACATTACTATATAAAGCAATTTGTGTTAATAATTGAAAATATATAAGCATTGTTAAATGTGATATCAATAACTAAGCAGCATTAACAGACAAATAAAAGTAGGGTAAGAAGTATTTGCGGAGCAGAGAAATTTGTATCATATCCATCTTATCTGAATATATTATATATTTAAATAGGAATAAAGATGCCAGATTTTTTATAAAAAATATACTGGTATATTTCCCCTGTTAACATTTTTGTTTGTATTTCTCATGATTTCTAAAGAACAGATATTGATGCTTTTCTGTTGTGTTTAAATGGTGTTGAAACCCAGTAATAGTCAAATAAATGATTTTTTTACTGCCAGTTGTCCTTATGGGATAGCTCGTACTTTAATATCTTTTTTACTAAATAATTGGCCGATATCATAAGTATCTGTACTATTGATATACATAATATTTTATACTAGTTGAAAAGCCTGCTGAAACAGGCGAATGTATATTTTTATTTATTGCATACAGGCTTGTAGCTGATTACCCGGTGTACTTGCCACATACGTAAATATTCATATCACTGTCTGTGATGTGAACTGTGCGTATGTATGTAGGTATGTCTGTATCAACAATGTACGCGTTGCTTGGCAATGTAAAAATGAAACTCATGCAATGTATTGACGTTGAAACAGTTACTTAACATTTAATGAACTCAATGAATAAATGTCATAACAAATATATAGTACGCTGTATATCACTTTCCATTATTTGTTTATTTATTGCATACAGGCTTTCGCCTTTTTGCAACAGGGTAACAGAAGAAAAGAGGGAGGGAGTTACACTGTTACGTGGGTTAATCACCTACTGCCCAGGATGCCACTACTATATGTTAAGTAAACAATAACAACTTTAAAGTAGCACTACGCATAAACAATCACACAACAAAGTCGTAGGATGTATACATACATGAGACACTTGAGCAAGTACAATTAAAGTGGGACAATGAAATGTTTGTTTTTTATTGATATGGAAAGAAAATGATATTAACAGCTAAATGTCATAGATTTCCTTGTACACAACATTTTTGGTGAAACAGGCGGAGCTGTTATTAAGCAGTTTGCCTTGTTTAGGTCCATCAACTACATGGATCTTTACATCTGTTGACCTGCGTACACGGGAGAATGCAACATATAATTGACCTTGGCTAAAGACAGTTTGTTTTAGGTAGATACGGTTCCTCCTGTGTTGCATTTGGTCGTCGAATGCGGTCTTTTTCGTTTCGTTGACGTTTCTGTTCAGAAAAGACATTTATTATTTTATAATTTTGTTGTGGCCAATTGTAGCATTTTTGATATATCCTTTCTCTGATCCTTTTTACCGATACTGTATATACAACCCTGTATTCTTACTTTTTAGTCTTTGCTCTATTGTTTTAGGTAGAATATTAGTGAAAGAGGCACCAGCCTGAATACAATAAAAAATGTATTTGTCAGATTCATACACTTATTGAAAGTGAAGGTATTAAAGTTTTATGAAAAAAAAAAACTCTCCTCTTCTAGGGCGTAACACATTGATGATGATACTGTTCAGTGTTCTCCCCAAAACTTTTTTCCAGCCGGGTGGCATGAAAAAGTAGCCGGGCGGAACGGGGAAATTTGGTGGTGGAGAAAATTAAATGTACACTATTTTTATTGCTTAACTAGCTGATTACCCAGTGGCTTCGCTCACTGAGTGTAAGGGAAAAAAACTAAAATGTAGTATTTATAAAATAAGTTTGTTAATTACCAATGTTATTTTTGAACAAATAAAGAGCATTCACAGTAACATAGAAATTATATTAATATTAATTATTAAGTAGTAAAACATTTTGATAAAAGAATCTGAAGAAGATATAAGAAGCGTATAAGTTATTAAACAGTCAAACGTTAACATTTAAGAAGTAAAGATACATTGAGTACTACTGTAGTGGTTTCGGGCAAAGTACCTGCTTGACAACCTTGCACTATGTGCCAGTGATTTAAGAGAAAAATTATTCTGAGAAATGTGAACGCTGCCTTTCCGTGCTTAACGGGCAGAAGGTCCAAACAATTCCCAAGTACAATACTTAACATGAAGAGGTCGGTACATCTTTTTAGATGTAAACCCTCCATCTTATTAAAAGAATTCATCACAAAAGCAACCTTGAATGTTGCGGGGTTTTAGTGACCCGAATTCATCTTAAGGGACAGTAAGTAGCCGTGCACCGCAATTTACCAAGAGAGTCCCGCTTCGATAGCGCCGATTACACTTATTCGCAAAGATTTCCACTATCCCAGGAGTCGACGGGGCACTTGAAATGTGACAAACAGTGCGAGAAGAGAGGACGCTGCCCGAAACTGCGAAGCTGTTGACCTGGAGGAAAAGCCCAACATTATGCGCCTCCCAGCGTCCACTTTGTTCTTACGAACCCACACCACTGAAGGCGGTCTCGTTTTCACATTGTTTACAGCTCAGCGCAGTTAAAAAGTAGAAAGATGCAAAGCGGTTTTCTTCATCTCTTCTACTATCAAGTACTGCGAATTAAAAAAAAGTTAGAATGTGGCAGTTTTCTCTGTGAGAACGCGCCTGGTGGCGGACGGCTCAGCGCTGGAGTCCAGAGAGGAGGGCTGGGAGAGGGCGACGCGGGGAGCACTTGTATGGGATAGATCGTCGTGTTTGTGTTTACCACTTTTACATAATTTCCATATCGCATGGTCATACGAAATACGTAATTTCCATATCGCGTGGTCATACGTCATTTCCGTTTCAAACGCAAAAAGAATTTTCTATATATAGATTATTATTAATTATTTTCCAATGCACAATATAACTTCCTTTTTAAGGTTTAAGGCTCACCACCTATGGGAGGGGCCAAGGAGGTCGGGTGCAGTGTGAGTTGGGTGGTGGCCGAAGGCGGGGACCTTGGCGGTCCGATCCTCGGCTACAGAAGCTGGCTCTTGGGACGTGGAATGTCACCTCTCTGAAGGGGAAGGAGCCTGAGCTAGTGCGCGAAGTTGAGAGGTTCCGGTTAGACATAGTCGGACTCACCTCGACGCACAGCTTGGACTCTGGAACCAATCTCCTTGAGAGGGGCTGGACTCTGTACCATTCTGGAGTTGCCCCCGGTGAGAGGCGCCGAGCGGGTGTGGGTATACTTATTGCCCCCCAACTTGGAGCCTGTACATTGGGGTTTACCCCGGTGGACGAGAGGGTAGCCTCCCTTCGCCTTCGGGTGGGGGGACGGGTCCTAACTGTTGTTTGTGCGTATGCACCAAACAGCAGTTCAGAGTACCCACCCTTTTTGGAGTCCCTGGAGGGGGTACTAGAGGGCATACCTTCTGGGGACTCCCTCGTTCTGCTGGGAGACTTCAATGCTCACGTGGGCAATGACAGTGAGACCTGGAAGGGCGTGATTGGGAGGAATGGCACCCCCGCTCTGAACCCGAGCGGTGTTTTGTTATTGGACTTCTGTGCTCGTCACGGATTGTCCATAACGAACACCATGTTCAAGCATAGGGGTGTTCATATGTGCACTTGGCACCAGGACACCCTAGGCCTCAGTTCGATGATCGACTTTGTGGTCGTGTCGTCGGACTTGCGGCCACATGTCTTGGACACTCGGGTGAATAGAGGGGCGGAGCTGTCAACTGATCACCACCTGGTGGTGAGTTGGCTTCGATGGTGGGGGAGGATGCCGGTCAGGCGTGGTAGGCCCAAACGTGTTGTGAGGGTCTGCTGGGAACGTCTGGCAGAGCCCCCTGTCAGAAGTAGCTTCAACTCCCACCTCCGGCAGAACTTCGACCACATCCCGAGGGAGGTGGGGGACATTGAGTCCGAATGGGCCATGTTCCGTGCCTCTATTGTTGAGGCGGCTGACCGGAGCTGTGGCCGCAAGGTGGTCGGTGCCTGTCGTGGCGGCAATCCCCGAACCCGTTGGTGGACACCGGCAGTGAAGGATGCCGTCAAGCTGAAGAAGGAGTCCTACAGGACCCTTTTGTCCTGTGGGACCCTGGAGGCAGCTGATAGGTACCGGCAGGCCAAGCGGAATGCGGCTTTGGTGGTTGCTGAGGCAAAAACTCGGGCGTGGGAGGAGTTTGGGGAGGCCATGGAGAATGACTTTCGGATGGCTTCGAGGAGATTCTTGTCCACCATCCGGCGTCTCAGGAAGGGGAAGCAGTGCAGTGTCAACACTGTATATGGTGGGGATGGTGCGCTGCTGACCTCAACTCGGGATGTTGTTGGTCGGTGGGGGGAGTACTTCGAAGACCTCCTCAATCCCATTAACATGCCTTCCAATGAGGAAGCAGAGCCTGGGGACTCGGAGGTGGGCTCCCCCATCTCTGGGACTGAGGTCACCGAGGTGGTCAAAAAAAACTGGATGAGATACGCCCGGAGTTCCTCAAGGCTCTGGATGTTGTAGGACTGTCTTGGTTGACACGCCTCTGCAACATCACATGGACATCAGGGACAGTGCCTCTGGATTGGCAGACCGGGGTGGTAGTCCCCCTCTTTAAGAAGGGGGATCGGAGGGTGTGTTCCAACTACAGAGGGATCACACTCCTTAGCCTCCCTGGAAAAGTCTATTCAGGGGTTCTGGAGAGGAGGGTCCATCGGATAGTCGAGCCTCGGATTCAGGAGGAACAGTGTGGTTTTTGTCCTGGTCGCGGAACAGTGGACCAGCTCTATACCCTTAGCAGGGTCCTGGAGGGTGCATGGGAGTTTGCCCAACCAGTCTACATGTGTTTTGTGGACTTGGAAAAGGCATTCGACCGTGTCCCTCGGGGAATCCTGTGGGGGGTACTCCGAGAGTATGGGGTACCGGCCCCCCTGATAAGGGCTGTTCAGTCCCTGTACGATCGGTGCCAGAGCTTGGTCCGCATTGCCGGCAGTAAGTCGAACCCGTTTCCAGTGAGAGTTGGTCTCCGCCAGGGCTGCCCATTGTCACCGATTCTGTTCATAACTTTTATGGACAGAATTTCTAGGCGCAGCCAGGGCGCTGAGGGGGTCCGGTTTGGTGGGCTCAGGAAAGGGTCACTGCTTTTTGCAGATGATGTTGTCCTGTTTGCTTCATCAGGCCGTGATCTTCAACTCTCTCTGGATCGGTTTGCAGCCGAGTGTGAAGCGGCTGGGATGAGAATCAGCACCTCCAAATCCGAGACCATGGTCCTCTGCCGGAAAAGGGTGGAGTGCCCTCTCAGGGTTGGTAGCGAGATCCTGCCCCAAGTGGAGGAGTTCAAGTATCTCGGGGTCTTGTTCACGAGTAAGGGAAGAATGGAGCGTGAGATCGAC
The DNA here is from genome assembly GCF_900747795.2 of Erpetoichthys calabaricus. Lineage (NCBI taxonomy): Eukaryota > Metazoa > Chordata > Cladistia > Polypteriformes > Polypteridae > Erpetoichthys > Erpetoichthys calabaricus. The sequence continues at coordinate 131,310,285 of NC_041397.2, read as the reverse complement.
AGGCGGATCGGTGTGGCATCCGCAGTAATGCGGGCGCTGCATCGGTCTGTCGTGGTGAAAAAGGAGCTGAGCCGCAAGGTGAAGCTCTCAATTTACCAGTCGATCTATGTTCCTACCCTCACCTATGGTCATGAGCTATGGGTAGTGACCGAAAGAACGAGATCGCGAATACAAGCGGCTGAAATGAGTTTCCTCCGCAGGGTGTCTGGGCTTTCCCTTAAAGATAGGGTGAGAAGTTCAGTCATCCGGGAGGAGCTCAGAGTAGAGCCGCTGCTCCTCCGCATCGAGAGGAGTCAGATGAGGTGGCTCGGGCATCTGATCAGAATGCCTCCTGGACGCCTCCCTGGTGAGGTGTTCCGGGCACGTCTAACCGGGAGGAGGCCCCGGGGAAGACCCAGGACACGTTGGAGGGACTATGTCTCTCGACTGGCCTGGGAACGCCTTGGGATTCTCCCGGAAGAAGTGGCTGGGGAGAGGGAAGTCTGGGCATCTCTGCTCAAGCTGCTGCTCCCGTGACCCGACCTCGGATAAGCAGGAGACAATGGATGGATGGATGGATTGAAGGTTTGACACTTGTGCCAGAATATTTTTTATTAAATTTAAGAAGTACATGCCAGGTGTCCAAGTGAGGCTCTTCATAGGAAAAGGCAGGCTCTGCATTCAGAGCTCAACCTCTTAACAACCAAAGAAACTGAACAACTCATTTTTAAATGAAGACATAATTACTATGAAAATGGAGAGAAAGCTAATAAGCTCTTAGCTTAACAAATCCACAAACAAGAAGTTCGTAATGTAATCCCAGCAATCACCTACACGAACAGAGATAAAATCATTGACCATAAAAATATAATGCACACATTTAGAGACTACTATAAATCCTTATATTCTACTGAGTTTAAAGAAGACAACACACACTCTAATGCATTTCTGGATACATTACAAATAGCACAAATAGATACTTTTAGTGCAGAGGAACTGGATAAACCTCTGGCACTATCAGAATTAGTAGATGCTATAAAGTCACTTCAAAGCGGTAAAGCAGCAGGCCCTGATGGCTACCGTGTAGAATTTTATAAGCAATTCAGCTAGCTAGCTTCCCTCTTATTAGCAACATTTACAGAAGCTAGAGACAATCAAATTCTACCTCAAACTTTTCGCCAAGCATTAATAACCATCTTTACTAAATAAAATAAGGACTTATTACAATGTGAATCATACAGACCAATTTCACTTCTGAATAATGATGTTAAGATACTCTCCAAAGTTCTAGCTAGAAGGATGGAGAAAGTGCTGCCTTCGGTAATATCACAAGATCAAACTGGATTTATTAAAGGCCGACACTTAGCTTCCAATCTTCGACGCCTGTTTAATGTAATATATTCACCTGCAAAGTCAAACACCCCAGAGATTATATTATCGTTGGATGCAGAAAAAGCATTTGATATGATTAAATGGAAATACCTTTTCACTGCATTAGAGAAATTTGGGTTTGGCCCAAACATTTATGCATGGATCAAACTACTGTATACCAATCCAGAAGCTTCAGTTTGTATTAACAACATTTGTTCAGACTACTTTAAACTAGAACGTGGTACCAGACAAGGATGCCCCTTGTCATCACTGCTATTTGCAATCGCCATTGAACCAATGGCAGTTCGAAATGCTGTTGAAATGCTTATCAGATAAAGGGGATTATCAGAGAAGGACTATTTCTCTATATGCAGATGATATGGTACTGTATATATCAGACCCACAAAATACTGTGTCTGCAGTCTTAACAGCACTTACAGAATTTCAAAAGAGCTCTGGTCTCAGAATTAATTTGAATAAAAGTGTGCTTTTTCCAGTGAATTCTCAAGCATACAATATTAGATTGGACACCTTCCCTTTTATTATTGCAGATCAGTTTAAATACCTAGGGGTAAATATCACAAGTAAACATAAAGCTCTTTATCAACAAAATTTTGCCGTCTGTATGGAAAAAATTAAGCAAGATGCATAGATAGTCAACCCTTCATCTCACTCTAACTGGAAGAATTAACTTTGTTAAGATGAATATCCTTCTTAAGCTTCTCATTTTATTTCAAAACATTCCAATACACATCAGAAAATATTTTTTAAGCAATTAGATTCAACCATAACCTAATTTATTTGGAACTTAAAACATCCACGTATCCATAGATAGATAGATAGATACTTTATTAATCCCAAGGGGAAATTCACAAAGAGCGACCCTACAAAGACCTAAGGCAGAAGGTGGCATGACTCTACCTAACTTTCAGTTTTATTACTGGGCAGCAAACATACAAGCTATAAAAACCTGGACATGGACACAAATAGATGAACATACACAGGCTTGGTCCGCAATAGAAATAAAATCCTGCAGTACCTCTTTATATGCCCTGCTTTGTGCCCCAATAAATGCAAGTTATCGCCAATATACTAATAACCCAATTGTGCTTCACTCACTCAGAATATGGAACCAATGTAGAAAGCTTTTTACGATGGAGAATCTTTTATCTGTGGCACCTCTGCATGAGAACCACCTTTTTCAACCCTCGCAAACATATGCAGTTTTTAATATCTGGAAAACATTTGGGATTAAATTGCTTAGAGATCTTTATATAGACAATATCTTTGCATCCTATGAACAATTACATTCCAAATGTAACTTTCCAGCAACACATTCCTTTCACTACCTTCAAATTAGAAACTTTGTTAAACAGAACCTGCCCGATTTTCCTCATCTCGCATCTTCCTCTATGCTGGAAAAAATATTGCTCAGTTTCGAGGGCTTACACAGCATTTCTGCAATATATAAAATCATTTTACAGTCCCTTCTTTTCAAAGATCCAAGAGGACAATGGGAAAAGGATCTCTCACTAAACATATCCGAAAAGGAGTGGAAGGTAGCAATGCAGAGAATTCATTCGAGCTCCATATGCACAAAGCATACAATTATTCAACTCAAAATTATATTTCGAGCACATTTGTCTTGCTTAAAAGTGTCCAAAATGTTTCCAGGGCAATATCCAACCTGCGAACGCTGTAATCAAGCTCCAGCCTCACTGGGTCACATGTTTTGGTCACATCATTCTGGACAAAAATTTTTAACTGCCTTTCAGACAGCCTTGGTATCACAATCCCTCCTAACCCATTAACAGCTGTGTTTGGTGTTCTTCCAGATGGGCTTAAAGTGGAGAAGATCAAACAAACTATGATTGCCTTCACTACACTATTGGCACGCAGACTTATTTTGCTAAACTGGAAGAATTCTAACTCTCTTCTTTTAAGTCAGTGGGTAACTGATGTTTTATACTACTTGAAATTGGAAAAAATCAAATTCTCAGTTAGAGGATCTGTGCAGAACTTTTTCAGAACCTGGCAGGATCTAATCAATAATATTTTAGAATAAGCTCTTTAAAGCACTGAGGAAGTATATTCTCTTCCCATTTCTTTTTCTTCTCCATTTATCTTTATCCACCTATTAAACTTATCGATTTATTTATTTTTACAAGCTTTAAGTTTTACTCTGTTGGCCATGCTCTCTTTCTCAGGGGTGGGGGTTGATTTGTTTTCAATCCTATTTTTTGTAAAAATTAATCTATTTGTATGTAATTATTACAATTAAACGAATAAAAAAAAAGAAAAGAAAAAAAAAATAAATTTAAGAAGTATCCAATTCAGGATCCTGCAACCCTAACAAAAATTTATTTTGTTATTTAAATAACAATTGTTATGACATAAACCAAGAGGCACGAGTATTGTCGCTGTCGGCACGAAAAGTGAAAACAGTGGAAAAAAAAAAGTATGGGAAACCTAATGATGAAAAATAAAAAAATATTCTTCAAAGCTAACTTGCATAGCAGTGTTGTTTTCTGAACTCCTTTTTTTACTCATGTTGGTAAAACACTTAATTTTTTCCAAACATCTATGAATAAGACTTTTGAGTGGGAAAGTGGGAGCCTGTTGGATATTCAATGCACTACGGCAGGGCAAGATATGAAAAAAAAAGGAATGGCAGATGGGTCACTTTAACAAAACCCTCAGCAATTCAGTGACAAAACTTTTGCTCAGGACACAGTGTGTGCTGGAAGGGTTTCTGCACACTGTTTGCAATATGGATGCAGGTCCAAATATGAGCAAATATAAGAACGGCAGATGGGGTCACTTTAACAAAACCCTCAGTAATGCAGGAAAAATAACTTTTCCTCCGGAAACAGTGTGTGCTGCAAGGATTTCTGCACACTTGCAATATGGACGCAGGTCCAAATATGAGCAAATGTAAGAACGGCATAGGGAGTCACTTTAACAGGAAGCACAGTGAGTGGTACACGGATTTTTTGCACACAGAACACACCTAATGCTTGAACAACTGTATATATATATATATATATATATATATATATATATATATATATATATATATATATATATATATTGGTTTGATATGTACTGAACACGAAGTGAGCAGCTGTATGCTTAGCAGCACTACACAGACTGCACTGACACTGAGAAAAGAGACGTTAGTTCCTGGCGCCCTTTTTCTTATATCTGGCACTCTGGTTCCACTAGTCTTTTTTTATTTTATTATGTACACTGACTCTGCATACACTGTAATCCTGAATGCTAATAGAAGGTTTTATAGGTTTGTTAACACCTTCTATTAACATATCAGAGCAGTCCTCCTTTCTCTCCACATCCTGTTTGCTTGTGAACTGCTGCTCCACTCCTGCTATTAGCATGTACAGCCCTCCCTCGCCTGCCCACCTCTCCATACTCCTTGCTACTGTATTAAGCCTCTCTGCCCGCACTATTAACTTGTACAGCCCCCTCTCGCCTGCCAGCCTCCCCATACTCTTTGCTTGTGAACTTCGCTCTGCCTTGTCCCCGCTATTAGCTTGTTCAGCATCCAGTTATCGGCAACACCCTGCGCTCGTCTCTCCCCTCGCCACTTGTGACCCTGTTTCTAAAATATTTGCCCACCTGCCCGCTCGTCCCTTGCCATCTCTGCAGATCATTAAATCTGCCTGTGCCTGTAGATCTGCGGCTGCTGCACCCAGGCGCTCACCTAAATTAGCCAGGCGGAGCACCCAGCTAAAAGACGCTATGGAGAAAGCTGCTGTTTACTAATTAATCTTTTTAACTTAGTGATTGATCATAATTTTTTAATCTTGGCAAACTGTGTTTACTTCTTGTATTAAACAAGAAGCTTAAACTACAATGTCATTGTGGAGAACCAGCCCCGGCACAGACAGGCAGACACCGATGGTTCAAGAACACACACGTTTATTTACACTATTTACAATAAATATAGTCCCGCACACAACCCAGTGTCTCAAACACCAAACACCCTCAAGTCCGGGCCTCTTAAAAGTCCTGCCTTCACTCCTCTCCTCCGAGCTTCGTCCTCTTCCACCCGACTCCGGCTGTTGAGTGGTGGTTGCTGGGCCCTTTTATAGTCCACCCGGAAGTGCTCCAGGTGGTTGATTGCTGACATCCACCTGCACTTCTGGGTGTGGTGAAACTAGTGCCCAAATGGGGCTAGCAGCTCCTGCTACAGCACCCCCTGGAGGCGCCTGCAGAACCCAACAGGACTGCACCAAACTCCAACTCCCATTAAGCCCTTCAGGAGTCCAAGGCACCACTGCCACCCAGGGAGGCCGCCATCTAGCGTCCAGTGGGAGATATTGGGTTCCCCATGCTTGCTCCCCTGGAGCATATGCTGCAGGGACGTCACGGCCGGGCATGGGCCCCGGCCATCCGTCACAGTCATGTAATTCGATTTCCTGCAGAAAAAACATATAAGTTGGCCTGGGTTCGTTCCTTTTTATTATAGATACTTAACCTCATTTAATATGGTCTGACAACTTTAGTCAATATACTATTGGAAAATGTGAAAGTGATGTGATATATAATATGCTGAATAGGAATTCTGGTTTTAAAGTTTGAAAACTATTTAAAATTGCTTTGCCAAATTCATCAACCTACTACAGACTGACGTCTGAATGGATTATAATTGTAAGGTAACATTCAACAGTGATAATCTTGCAACATGTTTGGAATATAGAAATGGCATAGTATAACAAAATCATTCAGAATGAAAACACATCACTGGCTTAAACAGCTAATTTAAATAAATAAAGGGGCAAATAAAATCATTTGTACTTTGCTTCCTGTTCTAAATCTGTGATTTTGTGAATCATGCAACATATACTTGTACAATCATTAAAATAACGCATCTGTATTCTGAACCACTTAATATAGGGAATTGTGGGGAGTTAGAGCTCATCCCTTCATAATCAGTTAAACAGACTGAATTATTCCTGGACTGGGCCTAAGTCTATTGCAGCACACACTTGCTCACGCACTCCCACTCACTCAAAGTAGGCCAGTTTTTAGTTGTTGTCAAGACTAACTTGTACGCTTTGGGGAATGGGGAGGAAAGTCCGTGTTTCCAGAGAAAACCTATGCAAACATGGGGAGAATATACCAATCCCACAGAGGCAGTATCCGGAATGGAATTTGAGCACAGTCTCCTGGACTTCTAAGGCAGAACCTTTAAACACCATTCTATTGTGCTGCCCTCCATTTGAAACAATGGATGTATACATTATAGCACAACAAAATATTCTGAAACATACAAAATCCAATTTAGAGTTAATCTGTGTACCAAGGCAGAAGCTAACTCTCGACAGAGTGCCAGTCTATCACAGAGCCACACTGACATGCTCACCCATCATTTTGAATAACCAGCTATTCTAACATGCAGATAATTGGGATGTGGGAGGAAAACTGATGTACCTTGTAAAATTCTAACACAGACATTGAGAGAATATGCAAAATGAACTCAAGATTGCAATGTAGCAGCACTGATATTTTATGACCCTAGGTTCATTATTGGTTCTCTTTACTTGATTGTCTACTTCAAAATACAGTCCACTGTGATAGAGAATTTCTCAGGGATTTTTGCAAAAGATTTCATGAACTGGTAGTCTAACTGAGCATCACATAACATTTTGTGTTTTGTATTCAATAAAATTAAGCTTATTATGAAAGAACTTCAATGTATTTTGTACACTTGATACTACTACTACTACTACTACTACTACTACTACTACTACTACTACTACTACTACTACTACTACTACTACTACTACTACTGTGCCACCATGCTGTCCCATATAAATTGTAAAATGTATAATTAAAAAGGCATATTCTATGAAGGGTAAAGGAAAACTAACCTTTTAGAACAAGGAGCTTCTAAGAAAACAGATTTACTAGCAGTTTTGGGATCTAAGATGATTTCCAGTCCCAATGGATCTGAGAACAATTACCACATACTAGAGAATGACCTTTTTCACCTTGTATCGATCAGTCATTCTTTTCTTTTTTGACACTTTTCTGAAATAGCTGCCATTAAGAGGTAGTTGACAATAAATAAAGGAAAAGATGGTATTATCCTAAGCATACAATCAGTTTACCTAAAATTTAAAAAGAAAATACTGTTATAGGCATGCAGCTCTTACAAGGATGATAAAAGAGAAAAAAGCTGTTAAATCATTATTTTATTAACACAAAGGCTTGTATAATGTACTTTAGTTAATAAATGGAGTATCTTACAGAGGGTGCTAATGAGCTGGAACTTTAACACAGCAGGTTTAGAGCATAAGCCATTGATGCAACTGATAAGGCAGGGTTCCTTTCTGACCACCTGCTCAGAAAGTTATCAGCAGCACTGTGTTTGGAACAACTGTACATCAAAAATACAGATGCATACAGGATCAATTAAATTTCATAATACTTTAAACACAATAAAACAATTATATTGTGAAGGAAGCCCAGGTGTTGGCAAGCCCAAACCCCACCACGAACACACTAGCACAGTCCCAGGTTCAAATAAAAGTTCCTTTTTTTAACCAAATCCTCTCAAATATATCACAATAAATACAAAAAACACAGGTTTTCTTTCTCCTCACAATAATGTTCTCATCACCTCACTGCCTTCCTCCAGTCAAGTATTGCGCCTCTACCTCCCAGCTCCGACTCGCCTCGATAAGGGAGTACGGTCCCTTTTATTACAGACCCAGAAGTACTTCCGGTGCCAGGTCTATTGCCCGATCGAAGTACTTCCGGGTCACACGGAAGTCCATCACAGTAGGGAGCTTGAGTCCCCTGGAGTGCCCTCTTGCAGTACCCTGTGACCCCAGCAGGGCTGCCCTGGCAGACTACAGTTCCCAGCATCCCCTGCTGACTTCACACTGGACGCTGATAACCAGGGATGCTGCCATCTAGCAGGCTGCGAGAATAGAAATTCCCCAGCGATGTTTTCTCTTTTTAATGGGCTGTCCGTCCACCCTTTCCGGTCCTTCCTGCCAGGTCTGCTCCTACTTCTGGCTGGGATAAATAAATGTTGTTGTACTCTAGACACTGTACTGGCTGGGTGAGGTAATCAAGGAGGGATTTCACCAGGAGGTCACAGGTTTTTATCGAGACCATTTTTTGGGCATCATTGGTTTCTGGCTGTAACAATTATCTGGGAGCAGGCCGGCCCTTCTGGGTCAAGACTCAATATCATTATCAGTATGTAATGGCAACAATACCTGGGACTGACCCATCAATCATTCCTGCCAGAGAGTAACATGCGTTTGATAATGTCCCTTCACCTTAGTGAGCTGAGCCCATTGTTGTTCAGCCTGGACCTTTATTGGCCAGAGTTCATTTGCCATGGCCTGAAAAAATACTGCCACGTCCTGTTGCTCCATTATCCTAGCAACAAATCCTGACGACTATGCAACTGTAACAGAAAGAGAGGACAACGTTAAAGAGTTGGGGTGCTAAGATGGCCAACCTGTATATTTGGAGGCAGTGAGATTAAAAAAAAAACAAGTAAATATCACAGATTCGTCTCTACAGATGCAACTTCAAGATAGAACTGTCTCAAGATGGCGGAGCTTCCAGTTTTTGGCCCTTCTGACAGGAAGAGATGCGCCCAATTGGACGGACAACAGAAGTGAGAGGGAAGAAAAGAAAGAGGCATTAAGACACAGCGGCAATCCCTGGACCGGTGTTAGATCTGCAATCACTATGGCACTTTAGCTGTCCCCTATATGCATGTGCATGATAATATTGTGTGCCCCGGGGCGCACTATGCTCCAGCCACTTTTCGTTTCTGCTGCTTGCATTGTGAAGGGGGGAGGGCTGAACACACGCTAAGGAGATGTGGTCTGATCAGCTGCTGGCTTTCTGCTCCTGCTGCCAAGCTGCACATTCTGCTTGTCGCACTGTGCGTTGATCATTTAAAAGCCTGTACAGCAGCTGTCCTTTTGTCTCACTGCCTTGTCTTGCGTGATGTTAAAGGGTCTCTTGCAGGACTCTCGCAGGAAGTTAAAGTGTCTCTCGCGTCAGAGTGTCTTCCGAGAAGATCACATATCGACCCAAGATTTTTTTATCATAATAGAGATATACAGTGCATCCGGAAAGTATTCACAGCACGTCACTTTTTTCACATTTTGTTATGTTACAGCCTTATTCCAAAATGGATTAAATTCATTTTTTCCTAAGAATTCTACACACAACACCCCATAATGACAATGTGAAAAAAGTTTACTTGAGGTTTTTGCAAATTTATTAGAAATAAAAAAATTGAGAAAGCACATGTACATAAGTATTCACAGCCTTTGCCATGAAGCTCAAAATTGAGCTCAGGTGCATCCTGTTTCCCCTGATCATCCTTGAGATGTTTCTGCAGCTTAATTGGAGTCCACCTGTGGTAAATTCTTTTAATTGGACATGATTTGGAAAGGCACACACCTGTCTATATAAGGTCTCACAGTTGACAGTTCATGTCAGAGCACAAACCAAGCATGAAGTCAAAGGAATTGTCTGTAGACCTCCGAGACAGGATTGTCTCGAGGCACAAATCTGAGGAAGGTTACAGAACAATTTCTGCTGCTTTGAAGGTCCCAATGAGCACAATGGCCTCCATCATCCGTAAGTGGAAGAAGTTCGAAACCACCAGGACTCTTCCAAAGCTGGCCGGCCATCTAAACTGAGAGATCGGGGGAGAAGGGCCTTAGTCAGGGAGGTGACCAAGAACCCGATGGTTACTCTGTCAGAGCTCCAGAGGTCCTCTGTGGAGAGAGAAGAACCTTCCAGAAGGACATCCATCTCTGCAGCAATCCACCAATCAGGCCTGTATGGTAGAGTGGCCAGACGGAAGCAACTCCTTAGTAAAAGGCACATGGCAGCCTGCCTGGAGTTTGCCAAAAGGCACCTGAAGGACTCTCAGACCATGAGAAAGAAAATTCTCTGGTCTGATGAGACAAAGATTGAACTCTTTGGTGTGAATGCCAGGCGTCACGTTTGGAGGAAACCAGGCACCGCTCATCACCTGGCCAATACCATCCCTACAGTGAAGCATGGTGGTGGCAGCACCATGCTGTGGGAATGTTTTTCAGCAGCAGGAACTGGGAGACTAGTCAGGATAAAGGGAAAGATGACTGCTGCAATGTGCAGAGACATCCTGGGTGAAAACCTGCTCCAGAGCGCTCTTGACTTCAGACTGGGGCGATGGTTCATCTTTCAGCAGGACAACGACCCTAAGCACACAGCCAAGATATCAAAGGAGTGGCTTCAGGACAACTCTGTGAATGTCCTTGAGTGGCCCAGCCAGACCCAGACTTGAATCCGATTGAACATCTCTGGAGAGATCTTAAAATGGCTGTGCACCGATGCTTCCCATCCAACCTGATGGAGCTTGAGAGGTGCTGCAAAGAGGAATGGGCAAAACTGGCAAAGGATAGGTGTGCCAAGCTTGTGGCATCATATTCAAAAAGACTTGAGGCTGTAATTGCTGCCAAAGGTGCATCGACAAAGTATTGAGCAAAGGCTATGAATACTTATGTACATGTGATTTCTCATTTTTTTTATTTTTAATAAATTTGCAAAAACCTCAAGTAAACTTAGTTCACGTTGTCATTATGGGGTGTTCTGTGTTGAATTCTGAGGAAAACAATGAATTTAATCCATTTTGGAATAAGGCTGTAACATAACAAAATGTGGAAAAAGTGATGCACTGTGAATACTTTCCCGATGCACTGTAGATAGATAGATAGATAGATAGATACTTTATTAATCCCAATGGGAAATTCACATTCTCCAGCAGCAGCAGCATACTGATACAATAAATAATATTAAAGAATGATAATAATGCAGGTGAAAAACAGACAATAACTTTGTATAATGTTAAATGTTAACGTTTACCCCCCCCCCCCCCAGGTGGAATTGAAGAGTCGCATAGTTTGGGGGAGGAACGATCTCCTCAATCTGTCAGTGAAGCAGGACAGTGACAGCAGTCTGTCGCTGAAGCTGCTCTTCTGTCTGGAGATGATACTATTTAGTGGATGCAGTGGATTCTCCATAATTGATAGGAGCCTGCTGAGCGCCCTTCGCTCTGCCACAGATGTTAAACTGTCCAGCTCCATGCCAACAATAGAGCCTGCCTTCCTCACCAGTTTGTCCAGGCGTGAGGACTAATTTATCATCCAGCTGCACTCCCAGATATTTATAGGTCTGCACCATCTGCACACAGTCACCTCTGGTGATCACGGGGTCTATGAGGGGTCTGGGCCTCCTAAAATCCACCACCAGCTCCTTGGTTTTGCTGATGTTCAGTTGTAGGTGGTTTGAGTCGCACCATTTAACAAAGTCATTGATTAGGTCCCTATACTCATCCTCCAGCCCATTCCTGATGCAGCCCACGATAGCAGTGTCATCAGCGAACTTTTGCACACGGCAGGACTCCGAGTTGTATTGGAAGTCCGATGTATATAGGCTGAACAGGACCGGAGAAAGTACAGTCACTTGTGGTGCTCCTGTGTTGCTGACCACAATGTCAGTTGTGCAGTTCCCGAGACGCACATACTGAGGTCTGTCTTTAAGATAGTCCACGATCCATGCCACTAGGTATGAATCTAATCCCATCTCTGTCAGCTGGTCCCTAAGGAGCAGAGGTTGGATTGTGTTGAAGGCGCTAGAGAAGTCTAGAAACATAATTCTTACAGCACCACTGCCTCTGTCCAAGTGAGAGAGGGATCGGTGTAGCATATAGATGATGGCATCCTCCGCTCCCACCTTCTCCTGATATGCAAACTGCAGAGGGTCAAGGGCGTGTTGAACCTGTGGCTTAAGGTGGTGAAGCAGCAGCCTCTCCATGGTCTTCATCACATGTGATGTCAGAGCAACAGACCGAAAGTCATTCTTCTCACTAGGACGTGATACCTTTGGGACTGGGGTGATACAAAATGTTTTCCAAAGCCTCGGGACTCTCCCCTGTTCCAGGCTCAGGTTGAAGATGCGCTGTAGAGGACCCCCCAGCTCCGATGCACAGACCTTCAGCAGTCGTGGCGATACTCCATCTGGACCCGCTGCTTTGTTGGCACGAAGTCTCCTCAGCTCTCTGCTCACTTGCGCTGTTGTAATTATGGGTGGGGATGTCTCTCCTATGCTGGTATCAGCAGAAGGATGTGTGGAGGGTGCAGTACTCCGAGGTGAGAGTGAGAGTGGGTTAGGGTGGTCAAACCTGTTAAAGAAGTTGTTCATTTGGTTTGCTCTCTTCACGTCTCTCTCGATGGTGGTACCCCGCTTCGAGCTGCAGCCAGTGATGATCTTCATCCCATCCCACACTTCCTTCATGCTGTTATTCTGCAACTTCTGCTCCAGCTTTCTCCTGTACTGCTCCTTTGCCGCCCTGAGCTGGACTCGGAGTTCCTTCTGCACGCGCTTGAGCTCATGCTGATGACCGTTTTTAAAAGCCCTTTTCTTCTGGTTCAAAAGGCCCTTGATGTCACTTGTAATCCATGGCTTGTTGTTAGCATAGCAGCGTACAGTTCTTACTGGAACTACAATGTCCATACAGAAGTTGATGTAGTCAGTAGTGCAGTCAATAACTTCCTCAATGTTCTCACTATTAGATCCCTGCAGGATATCCCAGTCTGTAGTTTCAAAACATTCTCTCAGAGTATTCTCAGCCTCCGGGGTCCACTTCCTGAATGATCGTGTGGTTACAGGTAGGACTCTCACTTTTGGTTTATAGTGAGGCTGAAGCAGAACCAGGTTATGATCTGCTTTCCCAAGCGCAGGCAGCGGGGTGGCGCTGTATGCGTCTTTAATGTTTGCATACAGTAAATCAATAGTCTTATTTCCCCGGGTGTTACAGTCCACATACTGGGAGAATGCAGGTAATGTTTTGTCCAGTGTCACATGGTTAAAGTCTCCAGCGATTAGCACAAGCGCCTCAGGGTGCTGCGTTTGTAACTTAGCAACAGCAGAATGGATGATGTCACTCGCTGACTCCACGTCCGCCCTAGGAGGAATGTATACAATAACAACAATGGCGTGTCCAAACTCTCTGGGCAAGTAATAGGGACGTAAACTTATGACCAACCGTTCGATGTCCCTGCAGCAAGTGGAGATTTTGACATTAACATGTCCAGAGTTACACCACCGTGTATTAACATAGAGAGCGAGTCCTCCTCCTTTGTGCTTCCCACAGGTACTTGCATCTCTGTCCGCTCTAACTGTGCTAAACCTGGGTAGTTCCACGCTAGCATCTGGGATGGTGTTAGTTAGCAACGTTTAGCAAAAACACAACAAACTGCATTCTTTGTAGGTTCTGACATTTTTCACCAGCGCAGCCAGTTCGTCGATCTTGTTTGAGATTGAGTTCACATTCCCCAGAATCACAGAAGGCACCGAAGGCTTAAAACGCCACTTTCTCGCAAGCCACTTCATTTTTAGCTTAGTGCCCGCTCTGCTGCCACGATACCGCCTTCTTCCCTTGTCGGGTAAATAGGGAATATATATATATAATATGTAAATGTAATATATATAATATAGACACTACACATATATAAAAACACATTCAGTGACAACTTTATTAGATACACCTACTGATTACTGGACATAAGCTACTCCTGCAAACAGCCAGTCATATGGCAGTACAGTAATATATGCATGCAGACATGATCAAAAAATTAAATTTTTGTGAACTACGTGTCTCCCTTTCTGGCCACAGGCTAACATTTTTCACATGGATACTGTACTTTTAGCAGGATAATGTACAATATCCCAAAGCATGCATCATCTCAGTCTGGCTCAATGAACATGACTGTGACTTCATTTTACTTTAATGGCTTGCACATTTTCTAGATCTCCATCCAATAGTGCACCATTGGAATGGTGAGGAAAAATAAAAATACACAGCATGAATTTGTAGATGAAAAATCCTTGGAACTACATTATTGTGTTGAGTCAGCATGACTCAAAATCCTTAAGAAATATTTTCAGCACCGTATTGAATTTAAAACCAAGAATTCAGGCTATTCAGAAACCAAAACACTGATTAATTCAGGATGGAGTGGGTGCAGGAGACTATACAGTAGACAGTATGCCAGAAAGGGCCGATTATTGTGCAGAACCACATGTGGCCAATTTATTATTGCTTATTAACCTAAAATGGATATCTTTAGAGTGTGGAGGAAAAATCAAGAGTAGTCATAGGGACATCTGTCTACATGGACACAGGAAGAAAGTGCAGAATTCCTGGGTTTAGAATTCAAGCCACTAAGCTTGATCTGTGAGGCAGCAGTGTTAATACCACTGCGTCACCATGCTGCCCACTGTGGAAACAAATTGTTTGCAATAATGTACTGGACCTGTAAATTTCTTTGCCGTTTCTGTTGCTGTTAGATTCATAAGACACATAATCATAACTGCATTCATGTTTTGCTAATATGGTGTATTTTTATTAGTCTCAGTTAGGAAAGTTTAATCATTAACATTGCTAGACTCCCAGCTGTGTGCATAAGGAGGGAAAGCTTTTTGTTAGAACACACCTCTGACATAAATATCTGTGTTTGGCTTTCAGATCAGAGTACTCTTTAAGAATTTTACATTTGGCTGAAAGGGAGGGTTAGACTTGGTTTAAAATATTAACATACATTAACATGTACCTTAAATAAACTTCCTCTGAGTAACTTGGATTGTTTTATTTAAATGGACTGAAGTATTCTGGGTTTAGATTATTCTCAGCCAGACTCTTGACTGACATGTGTCTTTTTCTGTCTGTCTGAAGCTAGCCTTTTTTTTTTTACTTTCTTTTCACAGCATGCTTTGCTGTTTCTGTCCTAACTTAAGTTAAATTAACAACATTTTATTCATTCATCTATCCATTTCCTAACTGGGCAATCTGTAGGAAAGGACCTAAAAAATACCGGATACAAGGCATAACCTAACTTGGATATAAAGACTGTCCATTACAGGGCACTCGTCCATATACATCCACACTCACCCTTGCTGGGTCAGTTTAGAATTACTAGGCAAACTAGCAACATGTTACTATGCTGTGGTAGGAAAACTGAGTCCTTTGTGGAAACTTGGGCAAAAAGTTGGTAAGAAGGAATTTTTTACTTTTGATGAAAAGACTCCCAAGATATAGAATGCACCACATGGATTCATTAGTTCTCTTGTTTATCTTTCTATTCTATTTGTACTTATAAACCTCTGATCATAGTCCAGAAAATGTTGGTGGGAGCCATAGTGCAAGCAAAGCAAGGCCACTGGCTACAGAATGGCGCTGATATAAAGCTTTGCTAAGTAAACATCTAAAGGTACTGTACAATGTATTTGCTAATAAACATCATTTGTTTGGAAACTTTCAGTTTCATGGTCAGTTATGCAGGAGAATTGCCCTTTTTTACATCTGTTTCCAGTCACCTCATGTTTTGATAAGAATAATAGGAAGATGAATATTATGCTTGCATGAATGTCTACACAGCAGAAACCACAGCAGAAGCCTTAATGGAATGGTAGTTCATTGGAACAAAAGGATATGCAAAATTATCAGCATCTTATATGTCATAGAATCTTTATTTGAATAAATAACACTTTTAATTAAAAAGTGTAAACAAGTGTGAACTTAGTGGTTTTCAGTACTTTTACTCATTATTAATAATTAGGGGAAGATTTGTAATTAAATTGTTATTGCCCATTCCTCATCAGCCTTAGTAAAGTAATGCTCTAACACATCATTTAAATCCACAAAAGCTGTTATTCAGTTCCATAAGCCACTCACAGCCTGCAAGGCCTCTAAGTCAGAAAGAGTGTTCTCAGAGTGTTCCCAAATCTGTTATCTTTTTTTAAGAGTTTGTCTCTCAGATCCCAGTAGGCTTGGTCCCACAAAATACATACATAGCACCCTTGAAAGGGGGGAGTTCCTCCTCATGTAGCAACAGGATGTGAAATGCCTAATCTTTTTACTTCTTTTAAAGACAATTATTGGATCATTTGGCCAGTCCTCTGCACATCTTGTGGGGCATGCCCTTGCTGCCAGACACTGAGTGTGTTTACATGCTTGCACATAACTGGTATAAGGAGAATAACTTGAGTTAAGGCAAGTTGGAAAATATATGTGACAGAGTTAAATGCCATCATTGGCCACAATGAATCTGAAAACAAGCATGAAGCTTGTGATCATTTCCTTGTGTTTTATAAAAACTAGGGGGCAAAGCCCCCTGCTCGCTTCTACTTCAATAAGACTACTTTTGTGTTATGTTACTCTGATGTTTTATTTACCTGTTATTATAATTTTGTTATTGTTATTTCTATTGGTATTTCTCAGTGAAGTTTAAAGTTTCACTCCAAGAACAAGTGCCAATTTTCTTTTTTCCATCAGTTTGTGTAGACTTAGCAAATTCTCTTTGGTCTAAGCATTCATTTTACTGTTAAACACATTGACAAGCCTTCTGGATATATGCTGCTTATTGATCAAAAAGTCTGCTTTTAGTATAGTTGTTCCTTACAGTATGTTTTAAATAATATAGGGTGAGGGTATATGCAACTAATAATTAATTAACAATAATACATTTATGTAGCACCTTTTCCTTTATTAAATTGTAATATAGATTACAGCTGGATACTGGAATTCAGGTAGTAAAGACAGGCAACAAAACCTAATCTAAGCAGTTTTTGATCATGATAGCATGTCTGTCTTGGACTCACACTTTAGTTATGATTGCACTGCCAGATACACTAAGAATCACATAATGATATGACCACAGTAATTGGACTGATCAGCTGCAACAAAGGCGCATATAGGAATGAGGTGGCAAATCTGATAACGTGGTGTGACGACAGTAAGATTGTGAGGAGTGCCATGAAGACAAAAATAACTTACCGTGGACAGAGAAAATCACACTCTGATCAACACAGATTCAACTTTAGTAGATGTTAGCTAAAACTTGACATGACCCTTTAACACTGAGGCTGTACTCAAAAGGCATGGAAGTATCTTCGGATTATGAGGAGTCTGAAATGAATAATGAATAGACAGGTGAATTTTTATCACTAAATTTTGGAATGTATGTGTTCTTCAAGTGGCGTCTGTGTTGGATAATGCTGCATGAGCACCTAACGCAGAAAGGTAATTCACAAGACTATGATATCTGCACAAGTAGTTGTAAGATTAGGGCCTGCCTGCCTGTTAGACAAGACATACCCATTGCCTAAGGTGCTAAATTAATGAGGATGTTAAATGTGAAGAAGAAAAAAAAAACTTTTTCCTGAATGTGATTACTGTACATTAAAAAAATACCCCGGAGACTATTGAATAAAGCAACTTGTTAAGAACACTGTGAACTAACTGCTGATGATTTTCATAAAGTGACATCCCTTTTTTTCCTAAATCTTTAAGGAAAAAAAGTGAATATGACATGCCTCAGTTGTCCTGTTGCAAGTACCAGTATCAATGTCCTGTATTATTTTACTCAGAAGATGTTGCAGGTCTGTGCACTGGAAAACAGATAGATATGCAGCCCTTGGGAATCCACTGGGAAGTGCAGAGGTGCTGATAATTGCCTGCTTTGCCTGGGGCACCTGCAGTTGGCAGTGATACCAACTCTGTATAGGATGTGACTTAGTACATCTTCCATTTTATTACTATGTATTAAAGTTGGCGTAATAAAACCGGTACCACGTTATTGGATTTCTTTCACCATCTGGTAGCTTGTACATACTACAGAAGTTCAGACCACCAGATTAAAAGAGCTGTGCCTATATTTATCAAGCATCTCTGAGTAGCAAAATGGCCCTAACTGGCTCACAAATCTCAGAGTGAAACAAGCTTGGTCCCACTCTTAGCAGTAGCAGTAAAAGCATTTTATCAATTTTCCTAATTTAGGAAACCTCACCTAACATGACATAGGAGAGCTCATGAGCTGACCTAACTCACTAAGAGCTGCCAGAAAATGGTGTTCAGGCAATCATCAATGCTTATGTCTCGGGAAAGTTGGTAAACTTTGAAAATACTAGACAACAGTGACCTCATAAACAGATATTGATCTGACTGAAATTGAATAATATTCATAAGATATCTTGTATGCACTGCCAAGATGAAAGTGTGAATAACGTTATACTGTATGTAAAAAGCAACTTTGCAATAGTGGTGTTTATGTCACAATCAACTATTTTACAAATTTTGCTCTAAACCTTGAATACCCATACAACGCATGAGGTAATTCGCAGATTCATACATTTTCACACCAATCCACATGAGTTAATGTTAAAATAAGATGCATTCATGAAAATCAGTACACACAAAGATCATGTACCAAGTGTGGTTAAATATGCATACAGTATGTGATTCGCAAGCGATATCACAGTATTAGTACACAGGTGGTCATGGTCCAAAGCTCTATTGTATAGCCAGCATATATTACCCTGAAAATAAGCAGGGTAGGGTAGGTGATTGACAGTGAAATATCACAAAGTTACAGTGAACTCTGTATTCCACAAAGCTCTCAGAACATTCAAATTACAGTTTACAACCCTGGGAAGGTTTAAGAAGGCAGACTCAGACTCCCAGTGCATTGGATAAATAGAGCCTAACACAAGATAAATGGGAATCATGAACAAACTCACGAATCATGAATGCACACTAAGGACATGATCAGCTGCTGCTACCGAGCTCTGTGTTCTGCATGTCGCGCTGCGCGACGATCATTTAAAAGCCTGTACTGCAGCTGTCTTTTTGTCTCACTTCCTTGTCTCGTGGGACGTTAAAGTATCTCTGAGAAATTGTTTGTAAGTAGGGCGTGACGTGCAAGTAGTCTCATGGGACTTCAAAGTGTCTCTCCGAGAATATCACGTCTCGACCCAATTTTTTTTATATAATAGATAGATATCTTTGTGGTGAGGCCATAGCGTTAGTATTAGAAAACTACAAAACATAATCATGATTTTCAAAGAAACAACAAAACATCATCATGAGTACCATGTGACCTACTACTTATAGCTTGGGAGTAAGAGTAGGAAACTCCATTAAAACTTCTCATGTCTCTCTACTTTGAGATAGGACAAATTCTTAGCCTAGTCTGGTTGGCAGTGCAATTCCTAGTATATGTCCTGATTTTCAACTTTAAACACTACCTATTAGTAATTGCTAAAAGTAAAATGATTGATAATATCCTTATCATCAAAGATGCTGTTCAATATTTTATTGTGATGCGGGAACCTGACACACTCTGTCATACCTTTGTACAATGTGTTGTAGTGTTATAATATTGCTTTTCTGTACTGTACATTGTACAGTATTTTATAGTAGTATGAGGTTGCTTTAATCCTTTATTATTTAGTTTTCAGTTTAACTACTAGTTACTAAAAGAAAAATGTAAATAAGAATATTAATGCACTTGCTAAATATAACTAAATCTTTGAACTTAAATTAGAGGCAATAATAATAATTTCAGTTTTGTTAAGTCGAGAGGCAATAGGAGGCCTGAAGAATGGCATAAAACATTTCATTCTCTGGTGGTGTATAATTAAGAGAGGAATATAGCCAAGGAGCACTTGACAATGCTCATCTGTCATAAGAGTAATTTCTGTTGTTGGGTATTTTAAGAAAATAAATAAAGGCACGCTCAGGCTTACGTGGGGTACAGGGGTGTCTAGGGTAGTCTGGCAGAGCAGAGCGACTCAGAAGTGTGAATTGGAGCGATTGGCTGATAGTGCATTCATGTGTAGACATACACAGTTCATTCAATTATGTCATTAATTGTCCAGAAACTGTAATTGTTATTTGTAATTGGAGTCTGATAAAAGAGTAGAGGAAGGAGATTGCAATAGAAACAGGAAATGGCTGAAATGGGAAGGTAAGCTATCATGATAGAAGAGTGGTAAAGTGGCCTGTGGCCAGGGATGTAGAGAGGGGAACGTTGCTTCAAAGGTGGATCACTCCTGTTGAGCACCGAAGTAGCGGGGCAAACAAGTGCTCCAAGGTCCTGCAGATGCTGGTGGAGACAACAGGAAAGTGGGATTTGGGATCTGGGCATACTGGCAGGTACTGATGGAGACAGCTGTGGTGGCAGCTAGCACAGCTGTCGGCATCTCCGCCAGCTACAAGACCTGGGGAAGATGTCAGCAAAGTTTTTTATGTTTGGCTTTTAATGTATTGTTTTTTGCTGATTTTTATTCACTACAAGCATTGAGTTTTTATGGTTTATTTATTTATTGAAGGAGCTCTGCACTTTTGTTTAGAACTCTATTGTTTGAGAATAAAAGCTCTAATGCACTTTTCACCATACTCTTGCTGACTGTTTGTGTCCTCATTTTCCTTGGTTATGTTATCAACAGTCTCTAGTTCAAACTGCCAAAGGATGTGGAGCCAATCAGGACCATCACATCACCCAACCGTTACTTTTACAATGTATGGGAGCCGTTCCTTTTTGTCATCTGCTGTACATGTGGCTAAAAGTCTACCTTTTTTGTCCCTTAACTTCTGTTTTACTTTTAAACTAATAAGACAAGCAGGCAAATAAATCTATATATAAAAAAGGAAAATGAATAGCATACAGCAGTGGCCTCAGAGCACCATAGTTTTATAGTATGTTCCATAAGATACCAAGGAATACATGGTCATAAGCCTTCCCAAACAGAGACAGTATCTGTACCAGAATAAAGAGCTTGCTTTGTTCATAGTCAAGCAGGGAACTACATTGCTCCCACTGGATCTGTTCGAGCATGTCAGCATGGGTTATGGCATGTTATGGAAGTCAACAATCATAATTTCTTGGTATCTGGAACACACTCGCTTGTCATATTTCGTACACAGATTGCCAGTCCCGGGCAAAGTCCCTGTTTGCCATGCTGTATTGAAGAGATTCCTTAACCATGACACCCATACACTATCCAGATGTGTTCATGATTCTGGCCTGTTCTCATCCATTTTTGCCGCTTTGTCAGTATTGCATGAAACATAGACCTGTTCCCAATCACACCAGATACTACCAGACCCACTCCTCTGAGAAAGAGATTGTTTCCACAGGGTTTCTTAGTTCCTCATAGTGTTTCTCCCACATGTCCATCATATTCCTAGTCAAGGCTGCTTCCTAACCCTACCAGGCAAAACTCCACAGTTGGCCAACCAAAACCATTCTTCATTGCCGGACCAAACTACTTTCACACGCAACCATTAAACTGCATCATCTCAGATTTCACTTTTCCTGGACTGCAAAGGACTATGAATGATGTAAAATGACCAGATTTGAGTGGATTGAATCAAGTCTTGCTCACAACAGACATACCAGAATTCGGAGACAGGCCTAGGTGACTGGTGAGTGTCTATTGACTGGTTGATCAGTGTAGGCCAATAGAATTCAGCCTGGAGATGAGTACCTATGGAGTGTCATGTACAATTAGAATTTAACATTGGTGCAATGATTTGTGCTGCAGCCTTACTGCTTTTAAGGAATCAAATCTCAGCCTGGACACTGTGGAGTTAGCATGTTCTCCTCATGTTTGTATATTTTCTGCATACAGTAGTTAAGGACATCAGGGGTGGGGCACAGTGGTTAAAGCTACTACCCTGCAGCTCCAAAGGTTTGGGTTCAAATCCTGGAATGTTCAAGCAAATTATAGAAAAAAACCCGATGTAAATCTGTTAAGCAGGTCTCTCGTGAAAAGCTGACAGACATACAGATAGACAGACAGATGTTGGATTTTATATATATATATATATATATATATATATATATATATATATATACTGTATAGTGATAAAGCATCATTTCTTCTATTGTGTTACGGTGAGTTAGATAAAAATTCTTCAATTTTTAGCAAGATAAGAAAGAATACTAGCAATGTATGTTATCACTATATATTGTTTACTTGAGCCTTTGTCACATTACGCAGGCTTCCATCGATTTTCAGTCATAACCTTCATTTACATTATCTTGCTGACTTGGAGGCAGTCAGCAGCATGCTCCTCTGAAATCGATCACCTAATATGACATACCCAAGGATTAAGTCCAACTAGTCCTCGATAAAATCAAACAGGTTTACAGTGTCGTTGCTTTTAGTCATAGTGCGGGCTGTATATGTAAGACAGCTGACAACCAATGAATGCGCATACAGAATTTCAATGCATAGAATGTACTGACCAGGAAAAGGATTTTGCATGTTTTGAACCTCACAAATAGAATAAAAGATTGTCTATTTGATGTCTTGTTCTTTACACATTAAAACAGAATGGATTAAAGAAATAAATGGCAGAGATTGTAGCCGAGTTTATTGTGGATGATAACCCTTCATGTAAATGCTGACTGTCAGGAAGCACACTAGTGGTTGTAAGAAAAAGAGGCAAGCACAACTGTGCTGGAAGAGCAGTGCTTGGTTGGTAATTGTGACATGAGTGGCTATTTTCAGTCATGCAATTATACGTGATGCAGTGACAAGAATATAATGACTGTGGTTGGCAAATCTGATCTACCCCACAACAAAAAGTTGCATAATGTAACATCAGCTTAAGCAGCAATGTGCCTTCGGGTATAAACCAAAACTATGCTATAAGTAGATTAGGGTTATTTGTGGGTATAAGACTGTCTGATATACTAGTAAAGATATTACTTCAGTTAACTCTGAGCGATGGGCAGTGGAGCAGCCGCAGAAAGACATCTCTTACAATTAAGATATTGATCCTGACCTGTTTTGGATAGTTTGGATCGAATGTGTGTGATGTACAATTATGGACTGGATTAGATAAGGCTCCACACAAACTGATCAATAATGTATTCATAATCTGAAAATCTCATTTAAATGTCTTATTTCCTAAGTTTCCACAGGCTGTAGTTGTACACTATTTTGAAAGCACTGGTATAGCTTGGAAGTGCTATATTTTTATTCAAGTTGGAAAGTGTAGATTCTGCAGTAGATGCTGTGAGAGGGTTAATAAATTGAAAACATTTATTTTAGTGATTATGTGATCTATTTAATCTAACATGTACTTCTTGGCTGCTTGAATTACTTCTAAAAGGAGGAGTAAAAAAAACTGTATGCATGGTGCAGCATTCGCAATAAATTCTTCTACTACCCATGGTATTTCATACATACATTTCTTTCCATCCCATCTTTTATTCTATTCGTTTAACAGTTTCAAAGCTTAAACTGCAGAAAACATCACATCACAAAAGAAGTGCTTGAAAACAAAAGTTTGATTACAACAAATTGATTCATGGCATGTCCAAGAAAACAAGAGCTTTCTTGGTGCATATCTTATGAGCAATAGTCAATAACATATTGAGCCATGAATAACTATTTCAAGGCAACACTGCTTGCATGTGCCCAATCACCAGTGTGGTATCAATACCAAGGTAGAAACAAGTGGAGTAAGTAGCAATCTTTGTACCATTTGCTTTAGCATACAGTATGTAAGTACATCCATCCATCCATTTTCCAACCCACTGAATCCGAACACAGGGTCACGGGGGTCTGCTGGAGCCAATCCCAGCCAACACAAGGCACAAGGCAGGAACCAATCCCAGGCAGGATGCCAACCCACCGCAGGACACACACAAATGCACCCAAACACCAAGCACACATTAGGGCCAATTTAGAATCGCCAATCCACCTATCCTGCATGTCTTTGGACTGTGGGAGGAAACCGGAGCGCCCGGAGGAAACCCACGCAGACATGGGGAGAACATGCAAACTCCACGCAGGGAGGACCTGGGAAGCGAACCCAGGTCCCCAGGTCTCCCAACTGTGAGGCAGCAGTGCTACCCACTGCGCCACCATGCCGCCCCAGTATGTAAGTGTCTGAATAAATGTTTTTGGATATAAATTCTAGAATATAGCTGAGGGATCGAGAGATACCAGTCCATGTTGGGGGATGAAGCATTTTGTATTTTTTTTAGAAAAGTGCAATATACACTGTCAGAAATGCCATCTAACTGAGCGAAGGAACAAGGCCATTAAAAATCAGATGTCCCATGATTGCAAGATTTGGCTTCAAACTAAAAAATTTATTTGAAGAAAAACTTGCTCTCTCTGTGATGAACTAGGAGTTGAATGTAAGACCCTAGGACAGTCAGCCTACCCACTGTCCAGAAGCTGGCTGTCTTTTTTAGGCCTGGGTAAAAGTATCGATTTTCAGATTAATCATTATTTTTCATTAAAATGATTCAATATTGATTCTTAAGGTCTCAGGATCGATCTCGTGAATCTCTATCCTCATCAATTAATATATGTAGATTTTTGATCATTTTTGGCGTCCAATCCAGTAGATGTTGTTAGTGCGCCTGTTAAGGCTTTCTATAGAAAAAGCACTTTACTATTTTATAGGCACCTTTGACACTTAAATCAGATGTGTGGATTTGGTATGAATTCAGACAGTGCATTGGTAAAGAACAACTGGATAAAACCAAAGCCATATGAAAGCTGTGCAACTCAGAAGTTAAGTATTGTGAAACAACAAATTTGAGAAATCATTTATCCCGACGTCGCTCATAAACGTAATCTCAGTCGATATACAAACAAGCGGAGCCTAAACAATCTACACTGGAGAAGGCAGATAGCTCCGAGATTCCATTCAATATACCTTGTGACCAAAAAATATCAATCTATTGCAGTTTTTATCTGTAAAGATATAAGACCCTTATACCATTGTAGAAAACAAATGCTTTCGACAGATGATACAGGTTTTTGAACTGTGGTATGCTATACCAAACAGAAAGCAAACGAGTGTAGTTATTGTACCTAGGCTACTTTGACAGCTGAACATGCAGGGCAGCAGATTCCTATCTGACAATCATATCTCGCTGCATTAAAAACACCTGTGACGGATGTGTTGTAGACAAGTGCACTATATGCCAGTCACACCAGGGACAACCTCGCTGCATATAAAAGGTTTGTTCCAAAAACATTTATACCATTTCCAATGCTCTATTCCATTGTGTTGACCTCATTAATCACAAGTTTGAGTGTTAGACAGTCCAATTAAAGCTGCTTCTCTTTAAGCACTTGGCTAGCTTTACTGCTACAGTGTAAAAAGTTTGCAGTGCACCTCACATGGCAAACAAGCGGGTACTTGCTGGAATTTTCAGAGCAGCCTGAGATACCAAAGTGAGTGTGTACAAAAGCAGCCGATGTGAAGTAGCTCCATAAGCTGTACAGGACTGATCAGATTAGTGGCGTTATTGGTCATGATGGTTGCTTCTTTTTCTTTTATGTTCCATTCATCCAATGGCACTGTCAACAAACATCAGCTCTAGATCCTTGTTTTAAAGTGATTCATTTTTGTCCGAGGAGGAACTGCGAGGACAGATTTTTGAGATTTGTTAATGTAACTGCTAACAAGTGAGCAACTTAACACATGTATAACTTGTAGAATTATGGAAAGACACAAGTCTTTCCGCTGTATCTATAATTTCAACTAATTCAAGATTATTTTAAATGTCCAATAGGGAAATAAATTTGGCTCAGTTTAGTTTAAGGTTGTCTACATGGAGATTCATAACACACAAATAGGTTATTGAATAGCATTTATTTTTTAAGAGGCAATATTTGATTATTTTATAATAATATTATTCGTAAAATGATATAGATGTTTTTATAGCAGATACCATTGCATTGTATTAAAACAAGGAATGCAGTGGTGCAATCCAACTCAGTCAAGATAGAATCAATACCAAATCGAATCATGGCATTGTGAATCGAAATCGAATCGATTTGGACATCAATGATAATACCCAGCCCTGGTCTTTTTTCTGTCTAGCTGGTCAACACACTGTTCACAATAGTCCTCTTTTCTCTGCAGAGTTGGCCAACACACAGCCTTGGAAGCAGTGATGTCATTTCTTTTTAGCTTGCCAGCCCACAGTTTTAGCTTGCCAGCCCTTCAGTCTCTCTAGTTGTCTAGGACTGGACTGACATATTTCTGCAAATGTGGCTAAATTATAACCCAAGTATTGGCTCTTATTTCTCTTCAGTTGGTTGATCAGATATGGTAGTAGCTGTGTTCATCCTTCCCAACTTGTACACTAACAGAGCAGAAACTGTCTTATTTCATTCTGTCTGTTCCTCTGTTCCTAATAATAAAACTTATAATGGAAAATAATTTTAAAAAACACAGAGATGCGCTACTGCGTTACTACAGAAGATTATTCAGGCCACTTTTGTTTTTTTTTTTTAAACACAATTATTATTATTATTTCACAGAAGTATTGCCTTTTTTCCACAACGGCATTATCTGCTTTGGTCTAAGTAATATTATGCACGTGCACGCTGTGGCCGTCTGGTGACAACTGTGGTAGAGGTTAAGCACATGTGTAGCATGCAATCAAGTGACAATAACTGAACAAAATGTATACATTTAATCCTGCATGTATTGATGGGAAAATTTAATTTGGACAGTTTAGGGTCACAGGGAGTCAGTATTTATCACAGCAGCACTGGGTGTAAAGGAAGAAATCGATGGGCTTTAGCAGCCAGGAGACATGATCAAAATGCTCTCTAAATGCTGTGTCTGTGCCCCTGCCTCCATTGCTTAGTGGGCAGCATTTAATAGCTGGCTTCTCCAGGTATTCCCAACACCTCTGACTGTTCTTGGCCACCTTGTGGAGCATGTCCCTCTCAGATCTGGACCCAGGAGAGTGGATGTCTCCCTATTATATAAAAAAATCCTGGGATAAGATGAGACTTTCTCAGAGAGATATTTTCTACTCCCGTGAGATGAGACTTTGTGCCTAGAGATTTTACTATGCCCGTAGCTGGAAATAAAAGACAAAGAGCAGAAGACAAAGTAGAATGTCGTAAAGAGGTTCAAAAACGTTGGCGCAATACATATGCAGAGCAGGTTAGAGATAATGAAAGTACTAAAATTCGAAAGTTTTTAAAAACTGATAGTAAAGATCACATTAGTGCAAACAAACAGAAATTATTACTCGGTGAAATAACGGAACATCAAAAAGAGATTGAATATATGGACATAGGTGATATGACAGAAGTATGCAGATATTGTTCGGCTTTAAAGTTTAAGTTGGAGACTTGTAGATCGTCTAATTCGTGTTGCCATCAGGGAAAAGTAGTGTTTCTCCCCAATGAAGAGGCATATCCGTGAGATTTAAAAGATTTGTTATTTGGTAAGAGTGAAATCCACAAATACTACATGCAAAATATCAGAATCTACAATAATCTGTTTGCGTTCGCATCATTCAATGCTCAAAATGTACATTTACATGATTCAGGACCATATGCTATGATAATCTGTGATCCTGCAACAATTAAAGCTACAGTATTACAAGTTTAATTTCAAAGAAACCACAATTCAGTCAGGTTTATATTTATGATCATGGAGAAGCGATGCAACATAGAATCAAAAGAGTTAAACGATTGGACGTATTAGAAATTCCACAGCCAATAATGGATACAAATCCATACGTCCAAAAGTATCGAAATTTATCTGATAAACAAAGACAAAGAAGTTTTCTTGGATTTCTAAATGAATCTGAAAGATCACGCTCGCATATATAATAAACCAACATGTGACAAATTATCAGCGATAATATTTTTGAAAGACAGCGATATCAAAGACAGAGTTGATATTCGTGTTTATCCAAAAGCACAGTGCAGTTCGTCGCAAGCGGCAGATATGGGAAATGACTAGAGCGTAGGGTCCACATGGGGGTTGGCGAGCGAAACGAGCAGGGGACAGAGCCCCCTAGTATTTATAAATCACAAGAAAATGATCAAATTTGGTTAGTTTCATCAAAGTTCTTATATGGGTTTGGGATTTAATAACACATGCTGACCAGTGAAATGTGCAATTTTTCATACAAAAGAAGAAAAAGTAACACATTACATTTTATAATAACTATGTAGCATATTTAGTTTTTATTTTTTTTATAATGTTATAAGGAAGTTACTTTTAAAAGTAAGTTTTGTAAAAACACCTAATTCTGACTTTTCCACATTTGCTGATTTAGGTTTCTGTAATTCCTTCTTTGGGACTTTGTTTCCTTATGAGTGCTGCCATTTTATGGTTCTGTTTATGTATGAAGTTGCAGTACATGAGGTTACTCTTGAGATGGTATAAAGTTCAGCATCTCACCCTTCATGGCTATCCAGGTTTTTACATTCAATCAATAAATAAAAACTATTGTGTTTATAGTATGTGTGGTCAAGAAACTCTAACTTTTCTCCTCATTTTTGATCTTTAGTTTGTGGTTTAGGCTTAGTAATTTGGTACATTTTTGGGGTTGCAACCCCTGTTGTAAATGATCTAGTTCATTCATATATTTGTCATGTATTACCATTTTCTCTGCCAATTTTCATGCTAGGCAGAGCACAAATGTGCACCTTATAAACATGAATGACCTAGACATGAGGTTAGGGATGCTCAGATTGATCAGCCGCCAATCTAAATTGGCTGATTTTCACAAAAAAAGATTCAATAGGTTATTGGTATATTGGCACATTAAAAAAAACAATCTTTTCAGTCCCTGCTTTTCTATGCTTTATGGTAATTTAGTTGATGTGCTCCTTTATGCCAGGTGTTATGTTAGTTGAGTCAGTGCCTTTTTGTTTTAGATAGATAGCTAGAACTTTGTTTATTTTATCCTTTAGTTTAATCTGACACCATTTTAATTTGGACCATGTACTAATACTAACTAATAAGTGGAGCAGCTTACATTTTCAATTGGAAAAAGAAAAATGTTAGCTTAACAGCAGAATGTCTTTTACTTATAAACCTGTAAAACATGTTAGTCTTGTGTCTTCTTGATAAACAACATACGAAAATTTGATAGATTTGTACTGTGTTTATTGTTTGTGGCTCATTTCTGTAATTTATGCTGTATGACACAGCCACAAACAACAACAACATCTATATAAATAAATGTTGTTGTTGTTGTTTGTGGCTGTGTGTCATATAGCATACATTTTGTAAGAAATGGTAATCCATATTTATAATTATGAATGTCTTGCTGATACACTGAAGAAAAAAGCACACCTGTATAAATGTAGTAAATGTATATTTTATCAGCAATTAATGATATTATAATAAGTGCATGTATATTTACATTTAAGTAGTGTTTAATTGCCAATATCTATTAATTAATTGTGTTTTAGAGAAATGGTGAAAAATACTTTTTAAATTAAGCTTTGTTTCAGATAGAACATTACAGGAAAAAATAAACAGTATGCCAGCTTGTAATTATGAGAAATATTTTCTTTTCTTTTCTGCCATATGTATTATGGAAACATATATTTATACATATTTTATTAGTATAGTGTTATTAGTTTAAGAAAATCCATTCGGAGCATCATTATGTGAGGTGTGTATTTACTGAATTAAAGCATCCACAGAAGATTGTCAAGGACCTTAAAAAAAAGTTTATGAATAGAAGAAAAATAGTAGTATATACAAGTTAAATGGAGAGAGAGAAATATTTTAATATTTTAGGTAATTTAATTTTAATATTTCAAGTGACCTAGTTCATCAAGTGCCGAGGGTGACATAAAAGAAAATTGCAATTGCAATGCTTGTCCTAGTTTTTTGTCTCTTTTTTTTTTTTTTTTTTTTTTTTTTTAATTTTTTATTTAACATGCTATAATCCTCTGAAACATATTCAGAAAAACAAAGTAATCTACAAATGTAACTCTAAACCCAATCCCTGCTCTTATACTAATTCTTATTTATACTTTTCTTCAAGGTTTCTTTCATTCAAGCATCACTGTTTGCAGATTAATTTACATCATAAGGAGAAGAAAGTATGGGTCATTTTGAGGGACATTTTATAAGCTGAAGCTTTTTGAGGTCAGCTGTTATCATAAAATGGCAGCTAACATAAAAAAAACATAATTTTCTTATTTATTGGCAGTTGAAACGTGTTTTCATTTGTTATGTAAGTGCATCCAGTCCATTGTAAAAATGTTTGTATTTAATTTTCTGTTCATTTGGAAAGAAACTGTTTAAACAAAAGGATTATATTATAATAGGATAGGCTTGCGGATCTTAATGGTATGCAAAATACATGAGGGGGAGTAGCTGATCCCAGTTCCTTCCATTCTCACTGACCACCTTGCGCTGCATATGTTTGAGCATCAGATTAAACCACTCTACTAAACCATCAGCTTGAGGATGATACACTGAGGTTTTTAAGTGCTTAATTTTAAGTGATTTGGCAACCACCCTGAACGTCACTGAGATGAATGGCGTCCCTTGATCTGTTAGGACTTCTTTAGGGATGCTGACATGCACAAAGACCCCTACCAGTTCCCATGCAATGTTTTTGGAATTGCCTGCTCTCAGGGGGATAGCTGTGGGTATTGTGTAGCATAATCAACAATCACTAATATATATTTATGGCCACAAGCTGAGGGTTCAAGGGGTTCTATAATACCTACCCCCATGTGCTCAAATGGGACATCAATGAGTGGGAGAGGGATGAGAGTAGTATGATCCTTCCGAGGAATCTGTTGCAGCTGATATTCTGGACAGGAAACACAAAAGTGGTGGACCTCCTCATTTATCCCTGGCTAAAAAATTTGGAGCTTAATGCACTCTAACATCTTCTCGACTCCCAAGTGGGGTGTGTAGGAGGTGGGCATGTGCTATTTTGCAAACCTTCTGCCAGTAAGTCTGCAGGACTAACAGCAATGACCCCACCTCACTCTCATGATTGGCTACATGATACCATAAATCATTTATAAGCACAAGTGCGGACCTGTGGCATTGGATAAGATGTTTGTTGTCCGTCTATCAGAACAACTGGATTCTTGGCAAACGGAGCAGCCTCAGTGGACGGAGTGACTACTTGGTGTTATTATGTCTTCTTCGTCATACCGGGTAGCCATGCGACCCTGCTTTTCAGCCAGTTGACAACATGGCATGGAAAAAGCACTTTGGCTTTGAGATGGTTGTAATCTGCGATGACTGCTGCCGAGAGTTGATTCAATAATAAAATAAAATAAAAATAAAAAGAGGAATAACCTTGGAGGTCAATGATCACCCTGAAAGCGGATAGTAGACATCACGTAGTATATGCGTACCAAATTTCAGGTCAGTAGGTCAAACGGTTTGCGAGCCACAGGTGATTTAAAATCCTGGATAGACAAATGGACAGCCACGGTAGCTGTTTATATAAGAAGATATATATATATGTAGATATATGTAGATATATATATGTAGATATGTACAGTATATATACTGTAGATATGTATATATATATATATATATATATATATGTAGATATATGTAGATGTGTAGATATATGTAGATATATATATGTAGATATGTACAGTATATATACTGTAGATATGTGTGTATATATATGTAGATGTGTATATATGTAGATTTATGTGTGTATATGTATATATGTACAGTATATGTGTAGATATGTGTGTGCGTGTGTATGTATATACTGTATATATACTGTATATGTGTCTGTGTGTGTATATGCATATATAGTAAGAAAGTAAAAAGAGATATTTAAAGTTTTGACACACCCAGCAAACTCTGTATAATTGGGATGAAATACAATGCGGTTTTAATAACTGCGTTGAGAAATATAATTATTTTCAGATGTGAGTCTATATCTAGACCGCAGAAGATGGTGGATCTTCCTGACTGAGCTGACCAAGTGTCTACTGTAGGAGTGAGCTGACTGAAGGACGTAACTCTCTTCCAAACAAGACACCTGCCACAAGACAGCTAAATCTTGGCTTTCAAGGCTGTTTTCTTTGTGCCTAACATGCACTGTTTTGATTGCACCTTTTTGTTTTCATTCTGTTAGAGTTAAACGGGACAACCCAGCTGGCTTCCTAAATTTTTGCAGCTGTGGCCTGTGGTATCCCCCTACCTTAGTGACAAAATATACATATATATTAATATACACATATGCACCAAAGATTCCTTATGTATTTTTATTGCATTTTGTCACATGCTTTGTACAGTACAAAGGAAAAGTCTATGAAAACAATTAAAAATATAAAACTTGACATACTGCTACAAAGTGCTCCTAAGTAAGTGATTAGAAGGTACCAGCTTTCACTTGTAGACTAGTTTTCCTTTTACTTGTTTTTTGACACAGCTATCTTCAGTATTCTTTCTTTCTTTCTTTCTTTCTTTCTTTCTTTCTTTCTTTCTTTCTTTCTTTCTTTCTTTCTTTCTTTCTTTCTTTCTTTCTTTCTTTCTTTCTTTCTTTCTTTCTTTCTTTCTTTCTTTCTTTCTTTCTTTCTACCTACCAACCATCTTCTTAATTTTCTGTGGTTCATTTTCTGTGGTCAATGCAGAGACTCCCTTTGAAGGTTTTCATAATTGTGAATGCTATTACTCAGAAATTATATACCATGGAACATCAAAAGAAGTATTTTACCTAGTTAGTAGTTGATACTTTTCAGTGTAGTGTGAACAAATGCTGAAAATCTGAAGTTTATCAAAGCTTACTCTCCCTCCCTTATCAAGTCAACACTTCACTGTTTAACCGATTAAGTGTCATGAGAATTGTATATCTGCCTAATGTTTTTTGGGCCTGCATTTATATGCCTGCTACCACAGCACTCCAGGATGTCTGAGTCTCTAAGAGCTTAAAGGCGTTTCTGCACACATTTTTTTCAAATGCCTTATTATTCATCTGGGCGTGTACCTGCATTCCATGATGGTGCTGTGACGTGTGTGAAAAGACTGGTTTGTCAGGCTTTGAAGCACCTGCTTTTGACTTAATACACTTTCCTTTGCTCTTATACAGCCGGCTCTGACCTAAGAATGTCACTCCTGTGTCAGGTAAGCGTTCTATTGAAAGGTATAATATGTTTTGATCTTGATAAAGATTTACTTGTAAAAAATAAAGTTGATTTTATGTGATTTAAATCAACATGACTGACATATTCCTTCTTGTGTCTTTCATTAAGGTAAAACATTTAGATACTTGTCAAAGTTCCTGTTCACGTACTAAGTGTTTTAGATACCATTTTTGTATGCTACATTTATAGTCAGAATTATTTGAATATGTAAAATAGTCTTATTGAAGTAAAACTGACAAATGTTCAGTTTGGCATTTCCCATTCTACCATTTAAATGACCTAAGTACTTTTCCAGCATTGTTATTTACTGACTTTTTGGCTGACTCTCTGGTGTGAGATTTGATCAGTTAATATGCCTGTGACTGTTTGGTGCTGGTTTCCTTCTGTTTGGCTCAGAGTAAGATTATCTAGGATAAATACACACAAGAATATCAAACAATGAAAATTAGCAGAAGTGTGACATACTGCATGCTCCTTTAGTCTGTGGTTCAGATTAAATAGTACAATTAGACTTTTGCTCATGTTATCTAACAACAGGTTACCCTGTTTCCTTGCAGAAGGGGGTTTGTTTATGACAAGCTTCTTTTTGAGTAGCTGTCAATTAATATTTACAGAACTGATTTATGGCGGACAGTCTGTGGCCAAGTCTTGCTCTCTCTTCATTATACTGTGATTGTTACCAGCATCAAGTTCCTTTAATAAGCTGTAAATTTATATTTTAATTGACTCAGCTTATAGTTGATTGTGTGTAGTGTTTTGGTTTGTGTGGGCTCTGCTCTGACCCTCTGTGAATGAATTATCATTGTTTTCAGGAATTATATTAGAAAACAAAAAGCAGTTGGAAATAAATTTGATATCTATTGGTAAAAATAAAATTTTTTTTCTACACACTGCTATAAATTGTAAACATAAAAGGAAACTAATATAAAACCTTCAGCAAACACAATGTATAGGGAAAACAAAATTAATTTTATATACCATACTGAACACTGTCCCACAGTGCTGTATACAGTATGTCACATAGAACAACTGTTAGCACATTTCTACAGTTAAAAGACTGACGTGGAATTGTTTAGGATCACAAAGTGGTGGTGTAGACTAAACCAGCAGCCCATTATTCTCTAGGTCAGAGGTCTCTAATAACAGTCCTAGAATGCTACTGTGGCTGCAGGTTTTTTAACCGTTTTCCTAATGAGTGAACAGTTTTTCCTGCTAATTAGCTCTTTTCCCTTAATTTTAATTGACTTATTTAAGACTAAGACCCTTAATTTATTTTTCCTTAAATAGTACAAAACAATAATAAGATACAAATCGAGCCAACACATGACCATCAACATTGTGTCCATCATACAGTATCTGAAAATATAGAAAGGTGAAGGTTTTAATATAGTTGATCTGCTGATTTCCACAGAACAATTTAATGGTGTATTTAGACAAAAGAAAACCAACAGTTTTGAAAATGTGTGTTGTGGCAGAATGAGAGCGCCAACAAGCCATGTAATTGAGTAATGGGTTTAACAAACAAGAAGAATTGTCTTCTAATTAAGAAACTGGTTGATTCAGAGGACTGAATCTTAAAAACCAAGTTGATAAAAATGAAAGAAAAGGGAGTTAATTAGCACCAAAAACTGGTCACTAGTTAAGAAAAGGGTTAGAATTAAAACCTGCAGTAACGGTAGTGCTCCATGACCAGAATTGGAGACCCCTGCTCTAGGTTTATACCTTAGCTGCTGATTTAAGATTGAAGCAGTTGGTGGCAGGCTAATATGTAAAATGGACAACTGGGCATTTATTCATCCTTTTTCAGAACCTGGTATTCATTTTCAGAAGACTATCTTGGCAGAATCAGACACAAGGTGGAAACTAGTGCTAGATGGGAAGTTGGTTAATCACAAGATTCAGTTACTTATAAATTACTGAATGTAGAGTTCCCAGTAAATCCAACACATCATTTTGGGATATGGGTGGAAAGCAGAATACCCAGTTCTATGCAGATATGGGGAAAACATGTACACTCAACACAGTAATCTGGCCAAGTCAAAATCTGAACTTGAGTACATGGAGCTATTAGCCATAAGTATGTGTTCTGGTATCCTGTCCAGTTTCAGTTCCTACATTAATCATACTGTATGTTAATCTGTCAGCAGAGAATGACGTTTGGAAAATAGATGGATGGAGTTTTACAAAATGAATACTTAGAAACAGAGGCATTTTTTCTTTTAAAATGTGCTCTGTTGCCATTCTTTTTCTAGTAGTGTTCTAATTTTCTTAAAACATTTTATGTGCGACTTTTGGGATTTTACAATGTTTTATATCACCTTCTATATGAATAAAGTATATTTAAGATAAAATGGCAGGATAGGTCCTTTAGCCTGACTTCCTTGACATCTGTTGTGTAGTTAAAACCAGTAAAGTAGAATAAAACACTGTGCAATAATGATTCATGTCATGAACAGTTTGTTGGTAACCTCCAAATATGTATGATTGCTGCCCCCATGTTACCCAGTTTGTTGAAAATGGTGCATCATAGAGAAAAAAGGTTTTATACTTGAAACAAGCTTAGGAAAAAAATGTATTATTATTGTTATTTTGCTGTATTATGGAAAAGTAAAAGGGGTCAGCATTTGAAGCAGCACAGCAGTCTAAAAGGTGAGCAATGCTGGCTTGCAGGAAGGAAGAGTCCATACCGTTGCCATTGGATATAAGGCAGGAACCGATCTTGGATAGAACACCAATCCATCTCAGGACCCACCCACACTCACAAGGAGTCAGTTTAGAATTGGCAATTACATTTGTAAGTCACCTTGGACAAAAGTGCCAGCTAAATAAACAATAAAACTACTAATAATAAATTAATTAGTTGTAAACCCTTCCTGCTGCTTCTGTGTTTAGCTGGACTGAAATGATTTGAGCTTATTGGATGCTTTACAATTTCTTTGAATATTTAGAATAAATGGAAAAATTGATTTATTTTTACAATATTAATTGTCAATATCATCTAGTCAACTGGGGATGCTTTTAGACTTCCAACAGGACACAAATAGGGTAAATAAAATGATGTTATTTCCACAGTTAAGAAGAGTCTTTTGAGGGGTCCATCCTAATTCTTAGCCAGTTAGTGGTGTCCGAGAGAGGTGCAGTAGGTAAACGTATACACTCAAGATGAAGTCAGATACAATCAGTGTTATCAACCTGTCCCACACTGTGGCAAATTAGATTTCATATTTTATTTTATAGTTAACTCAATTATTGCTTGGCTCATTATAAAGATGTTTTTCTTTTATAATTCGTGCATGTAAAATAAACAAGGGGCATTGTTATAACAGTTTAAATAAGTATAGTAACCAACGCAAAATGTGAGAATGCCTAATACAAAAATTAAGGATCAAAAACCGGTAATGCCAAAGGTTTTTAGTTAATCTACAGATATCAGCATTAAAGAAGACTAGGAGGTGGGGGTCAAGGTTGGGAAATCATTTTCATGACCTGATTGTAGGAGATGCTTTTATTGCAGTGACTGGGTACCTGTTTTTCTCTCTCTTTCTCTCTCCATGTTTTCATGAACTGACACCTTCATTTAATGAAGTCATCATTATTTTATAATTTCACTGGTGTCTTATCCTCTTGCTAGCTAGAGGAAATAAACATAGAGACATACTAGTTTTATTGTGGTATGTGGCAATGGTTTGGTAACGTGATTTTAGCTAAGGCTGTTGCATGCAATTGTTTGGGAGGGAGGGGATCCACTTGATTCTGTTTTCTTAAAACTAGCAGTGTTACAGTACAAGTTAACTTAAATAACAGAGCATAAAGGAACTGGATAAGTCTGCCCAAGTTTGGTGTGATCCATAGTGTCCTATGGTGGCATTGTTTTTCTCTCTCTACATGCTTCATATTTTCTTATCTTCACTATTTAGCTATTGTGAATAAGACAGACCATTTATTGACCATTCTTCAGTTTTTGGGAAAAAGGGTTCTCAGCAGTCAGGCGGTCACTCTTTTCCCATTTTGTCTCTCTAGCACTACCTGCGCTTTTGTTGACATACAACAATTTGGAAAGCTTAGTAAATTTTACACCAGTTTACATCCCCATTCTTATCTATATTTGTAAGCTCTAGGTAGTGACCGAAAGTATGAGACTGTGAATATACAGTCATGGCCGAAATTATCGGCACCCCTGGAATTTTCCCAGAAAATGCACCATTTCTCCCATTATTGTAATTATTGCAATTACAAATGTTTTTGTATATACATGTTTATTTCCTTTATGTGCATTGGAACAACACAAAAAAACAGAGAAAAAAAGCCAAATCAGACATCATGTCACACAGAATTCCAAAAATGGGCCAAACAAAATTATTGACACCCTTTCAAAATTGTGGGTAAATCGTTTAATTTCAAGCATATGATGCACGTTTGAACTCACCTGTGGCAAGAAACAGGTGCTGGCAATATAGCAATCATACCTGAAGCCAGTTAAAATGGAGAAAAATTGACTCAACCTTTCTGTTGTGTGTCTGAGTGTGCCACACTAAGCATGGAGAACAGAAAGAAGAGCAGAAAATTGTCTGAGGACTTGAGAACAAAAATTTTGGAAAAATATCAACAATCTCAAGGCTACAAGGCCATCTCCAGAGATCTTCATGTTCCTTTGTCCACTGTGCGCAACATAATCAAGAAATTCACAACACATGGCACTGTAGCTAAACATATTCAAGCTGTTCTGCAGACTCAGGGTGCAACAGTGTCAGCTTGAACTATCCGTCGACATCTGAACGAAATGAAACGCTATGGCAGGAGAGCAAGGAGGACCCCACTGCTGACGCAGAAACATAAAAAAGCCAGACTGGAGTTTGCCAAAATGTACTTGAGGAAGCCAAAATCCTTCTGGGCGAATGTCTTGTGGACAGATGAGACTAAGGTAGAGTTTTTTGGTAAAGCTCATCATTCTGCTGTTTACAGAAAACGGAATGAGGCCTACGAAGAAAAGAACACAGTACCTACAGTCAAACATGGTGAAGATTCTAAGATGTTTTGGGGATGTTTAGCTGCCTCTGGCACTGGATGCCTTGACTGTGTGCAAGGCATCATGAAATCTGAAGACTACCATTGGGGCGCAATGTAGGGCCCAGTATCAGAAAGCTGGGTCTGCGTCAGAGGTCATGGGTGTTCCTGCAGGACAATGACCCCAAACATACCTCTAAAAGCACCCAGAAATAGTTGAAGACAAAGCGCTGGAGAGTTCTGAAGTGGCCAGCAATGAGTCCGGATCTAAATCCGATTGAACACTAATGGAGAGATCTCAAAATTGCTGTTGGGAGAAGGCGCCCTTCAAATCTGAGAGACCTTGAGCAGTTTGCAAAAGAAGAGTGGTCGGAAATTCCAGTTGAGAGGTGTAACAAGCTTGTTGATGGTTATAGTAAGCGCTTGATTTCAGTTATTTTTTCCAAAGGGCGTGCAACCAAATATTAAGTTGAGGGTGCCAATAATTTTTGAGTTTTATGTGAAATGATGTCAGATTTGGCTTTTTTTCTCTGTTTTTTTGTGTTGTTCCAAAGCACATAAAGGAAATAAACATGTGTATACCAAAACATTTGTAATTGCAACAATTTTCAGGGAGAAATGGTGCATTTTCAAGGAAAATTCCAGGGGTGCCGATAATTTCGGCCATGACTGTATCTGACTGAGGTGAGGTTCCTCTTGGAGTTGCTTGGCTTATTTTCTGTGTTAGAATGAGGAACTCAGGAATGCAGAGGGACTTGTGAGTAGAGTTGCTGTCTCTCTGGATCAAAAGGAGGCAGTTGAGGTTGTTTGGGCATATTGTTTAAATGCCCCCAGACTCCATCCTTAGCAAGTGTAGGCAAGACCCACTAGGATAATAAGGGGTAGACATAGGACATGCAAGAAG
The DNA here is from genome assembly GCF_900747795.2 of Erpetoichthys calabaricus. NCBI lineage: Eukaryota > Metazoa > Chordata > Cladistia > Polypteriformes > Polypteridae > Erpetoichthys > Erpetoichthys calabaricus. The sequence continues at coordinate 131,271,245 of NC_041397.2, read as the reverse complement.
AATGATATATCTTGAGATATGCACATGCTATTCGCTTTTATAAAGTGACACCTCTTACTCATTATTACATTTTTATTCTATTTAGAGCATTTTACTCATAATGGAAAGACACTCAAATGAGTGATATAATACACATTATTAAGACAGTTGAAATAAGCAAAAACTTGATTTTGTCTGAATGATGTATTTGGCAGAGGAGAGTGACTTTATTTAATATTGTGTGATTTTTATGTCTTATGAAGAAATGAGTGCTTCTGTTGGATCATGGAGACCTAAAGCATCTCACATATATGTCAAAAAATGTTGCTGTGTTCTAATGAAACCTGGCACCATATAGTACCTAATCACACATTGCTGTTGAATATCAGCACAGTGGCACCTTAATGTTAAACTGGACAAGGAATAGACACTTGATCATAAACAGTTCATCATCCAATGGCATACTCTCAAAAACAAAAAAAAAAATAGACATGGAGTCTTATCAAGTAGATAAATTAAATCCAGAGGCAGTGACATTCTTACTTGTATGTGCTAATAAACATGCAACATGCCTCAGAATTTTTGTTTCCCTTACTTTAAACCAACTACCTTACTTCAAAACTTCTGTACAGTATTCCTTGACTTGGTAAAGGTTGCAGTCATAGTAGAATCACATACTAGTAGCATACTTTCTCTGTATACTTATTTCACCATGTATCACACAAATGGTCTGTTATCACACCAGTGAATGTATAATATCAGTGAAAGCACTGGCTTTTTTCACCTTTTCTTTCCTCATGGACATTTACGGTAATACTGAGTGTATCAACCATCAACTAACTGTATTTTTTTGACATTACTAGTTTTTCAGTTGGAATTAATAATAGAACTAAACTGCTTGTGCTAATAATAATAACTACAAGAAAAAACAACCTACGTGTATACAGAACAAGCATTGATTAGACTGATATTTGAACCCAAGCCTTTAGAGGTAAGGAGCAGTGGCTTTAATCATGGGGTGCTGAAGCCTATGCTGGCTGCACTGGGTGCAAGTCTGGAAATACTGTAGTGCTGGACAGGGAGTTAGTCCATCATAGGGCCCACTCATGCACACTGCCATACTTGCACAAATTCAGTGGACAATTTAGAATGAGCAGTTAACCTAATCTACACAATTTTAGTGTTATTAACCAAAACCCATTAAATCCATTTACGAGATAACTGGGTTATGGAGCTTATGGTTAAATTCATGAGCATATATTTAGCTAGAAATGCACTGATGCACTTAAATTTTTTCCTAAAGTCACCCAAATAGGGTCATCTCCATTATGGTGTTTGTGAATTACAGTGGATTGAGAAATCTACTGTAAGTCTGAAGGAAATTACAGCAGAATATGATAATATGAAAGCATTTTATCTGTTTGTTGATCTGCTTTGGTCAATTTACACCCACTCCTACTAATGGCATTCCAAAAATGACATTATGTCAGGTGTTGCCTTAGTTTTGATCACTAAAAATGATTTTTCAGTCTCTTAACTGAGCTTCATTTTTGTTCTCGGCTTTCTTTGCTGTTTTGAGATCTGCTTTTCATATGGCTTTGTAGCCTGGTTCCTGCAATGTAACGTAATTCTCTTCAATTGTGCAATGTGCAAATAAAGAAGAAAAGGCCACAATTTATAAAATAAAGCTTGGTCAAATCTGAAATAAAAGCTCATATTGTGTTATAATGCATATCCTTTTATTGTTATACATTATCATTTTCCGTGATGTATGGCCCACCCTCTAGCTGTGAATAGGTTGTCTCAGATTTATTGACTGTTTAATACAGTAGGAATAATCTGTGTGCATGTTTAGGCATCACCATTTTTTCCAAGTATATAAAGCAATTTTCAAATACAATTGTTTTCTTTAAGTTAATTATTAAGGCCACATAGCTACCTAGTATTGATTGTGAAGGTACAATAATTATAATACATCTTTAAAAGGTATTTTTGCCAGAGGGTACCTGGCTTGTTATTTCTTCAGGCTGATCACAACTGTCACACAAAACTAATGTGACAATTTATTTTCCCTAGCAACAGTTTAAACTGCATTCTAGGCTATTTTAGAGTAGATAAATTGCTAGTATATTAACACACATGACATTTATTGCCTGCTGTGTTAATGTTAATTTAGATAAAGAAAAGTGGTATTTTGTTACAGAAATCTATTTGAGTAGTACTTCTAAAGAAATCAATTACATAAACTACAAAAGTTTAATAATATATGAATAATTTGATTCAAAAAGGAATGTAAGTCAGCTATGAGAATGGAAACATTACATTAAAATGGTATATAAAGAAGAAGTATATAATCTGTCACATGAAGTGGATGAAACTGACATCTCTTGCTTATGTCTGTCTCATGGCAGATAACGTGAAGTTGAAAGTTATGCTATGAACTTTCTTGCCCATAATGATTAAGAAAGAAATGAGATGTTGTATACTGGCCACTGGCTGCTCTAATAAGTGGCGTGTCTTTGCCAAGTCAGAAGTTTTCTTTCCTTTCAATTTTCTTGCTTTTTAGTCATTCTGGTGTCTGTTCAGACCATAGTGTGTGTATCTATTTATTTATTTTTCTATATATTAATGTATTTATTTATTTAAACATCTTCTGTAAAAGGGCACATTTTCCCCTGTCTGTCTGTCTGTCTAAAAAGGGAATTTGATTTTTATGTTAGAACTGTAGACCCAAAGTAGCTCAAATTACTCCCAGTATTGAATTTAGTGTACATGGAGCTAACAATCTGACACTAGAGGGAGAATAACAGGAAGAGCCCATTACAACTTGGACTAAATAAAATATTGTTTTGACTACAGTTAAATGAAATATGGCGTTTATACCATTTTAGCATTTATTGCTGTTGCAGCCACCACATTTATATAAATCAAAATCTCTGTCTTGCTTTCTCCCTGTGTGTATTCTAGGAGACTCAGCCAACCTGTTTTCTTTGTTACTGTATATAGGTCAATAGCCTCTAACCTTGTGCAGCTTTATTTCCTTGGTGCCCTCTGGTGTTTAGAAACAGATATGCATTACTGCTGTTTACCAAAGACGAATGATACAGTATCTTGGTTCTTTATACATTAGAACATTAGGACAATTTTGAGAAAAACAGGCCATTTAGCTCAATTAAGCTAATCAGTGCTAGGCCCCTAATTTCTCCAAAATAACATCAAGGTGAGTTTTAAGGCAGCCAAAGTACTACTTTGCACCACACATTTTGGTTTATTATTCAGTTTATTTATGATTATATTATTTATAGTAATTCCACAGTAATGGGCAAAGAGTAGAGAAAATTAATCCTTAAACATTTTGAAAAATGTTGGGCTATTGATTGGACTCATCATTTTGCAAAGCTAAACTGTGTACAGAAAAAATTAAAAAGACAAATATTGTGAAATATACAACATAGCGTCATATGAGATAAAGAATAAATAGCTAATGTAATTATAATATATAGTTAAGTATTATTGTTTACTAGAATACAATAACCTTTGTATCATTGTTTTCTTTTTCATTTGTAAAGCCCATTCCTTTCTTACTATTTACTCCATATAGGCAATTTAAATATTGGAGATGCTTTCATTAGAGATGCTGGTCCTTACTGTTTTGGTGTTTTTCAGTTTGATGGCCTGAAACTTACAAATCCACTGATTGCTTAATCATTTTTTTCTTTTTTTGCTATTTTAAACAATTTACATGAAGGTGACATGTTTCGAACTTTCATTCTTAGGCTTTGTTTGTGAAGGAAGCTGATGTACCTTCCAGCTATTCATCCAGACAGATATTGCAGCTAAAGCAGTCAAGTAGTTGCCTCATGTCACATGGGATGGAGGACCACAGAGAGCTGTGACTCCCCCTTTTTTATTCCTCAGCTATTTATTCCTACTCTTCTCCAGGGCACATCTTCATAAACAAGCTATGGGATTCAGGAATGTGTTGTAAAACTAAAATAAAAAAAACTACATTTTTCAATGAGGTAATGTTTAATTAATACAATTAGAGAAAGCAGAAATACAGAACTAAATGTTAGTTAATGGAGGAGTAGTAAAAGTATAGGTCAAGCTTTACATTCTGTGCAGCAAAAGTGCATCTGTGACATTGTAAATGGTAAATATATTTTGGTAAACATATCAAGAATTATGTGTCACAGACTATTTTAGCATAAAATGAACACTGTTGTTTTTAAGAACATGGCTAATGTTTGCTGCTGGACCACACAACCTCTTTAAAAAAGATGACACTTCGTTACCCCCTATATGCTCACTGTCCCATTGTGCCACGTGTACACTTGTATTCCTGAGGTGTTTTCATTTTTTGGATGTTTGTTAGCACCTATCTTCTTGCAGTTGTGCAGAGCAGAGCAACAATGTACATGAGCTGACTAAAAGTCCCACCCTGCTCAGATGGGTTACATGGGAACCTAGTCCAAGTGTTCAGAATCCTCAAAATCATCAATAAAACTGATCTGTCTGAATTCTTCCAGTTAAGTAATGAATGAAGTACTTGAGGAAGCAGGGGGAAATTATCGGGAAACACATCTAAGAAGTCAAGAAAAACTTCACACAAAAGAGTAAGTCATGTAGTTGAATCAGAAACCTTCACAACTTTTAGAAAGTATCTGAATGACAGCATGGATAGTCTCAATTTCACAAACATGTTTTTTTGTGCTGCTTTGTTCTAAAAGATATTAGTAGGTTTTCAAAATGAGTAAGTACAGAATCTTTGTTGAAAAGATAATTAAAGAAGAGAGGTTATCAGTCTTATTGTAAATTAAAATTAATTTATTTAAAGAAGAAGACATTGCAGGCATATGCCGCTTTATATAGGGGGGAGCCGATTCAAACACCCAACAATGTGCAGCATCCACTTGGATGATGCGACAACACCCATTTTTCACCAGTATGCTCACCAAGTGTTAGTTATTTGATGGTGAAAAGGTGAGAGAGATAAATGAGAGACTGACAACAATTACAAAAAGGCCTCCATGCCTTTATTAGACCCTTATTGAATATTTTATCCACTTAAAGAAAAATTTTAAATAATATCTGTACATCCTGATTTTTGGACCACCAGAGAGCATGGAAACTACACTGCTAAACATGTAAGTGCCACCTACTAATCGGGTTGAATTTCATAGCTTTTTATCATTGACATCAGCTTTATTTGTGATTTGGTTGAACTTTATAAACATCATTTCTGTATTGATGCAATAATTTTATATTTTTGCAGTATGCCCAGTGTGCAGCATGCACTAGTCTTGCTTAAAGAAACATACAGTGTTTCTGAATTCTTACAAGGCTTAAGTCATGAGTTTCTCTTCTAATACTACATATTTCTGAATAATTATTTAATAAAACTGTAGATTTTTTTGCCATATAGATTGGTAAGGAAGAATTGTATAAATTTCTGCTTAATTATAACATATATAATAATATAATTATAACAGTACTAGGAGTAGTGTTCAAACAACAAATCATTATAATATGTATTGTTTGCACAAAAAGAAACCTAAATGTCATAAGCTTGATCTTCTTTCATTTCCCCTGTCAATATCAATTTCTCTTCTTGCATACTTTATAAATGCACTTCACACTACTCCTGCCTCCTTTGTGAACAGTTTATATAAACTGAGTGCCGACAAGCTTTAGTCTGATTAGTTATTTCTGTAGTGCTCTGTGTTGTGGTTTCTGTTGTTGACATTTTAGAATGTAAAAAGTGATGAAAATGTATATCAGTTTACAACTTCCAAAATGTGTGTGTGATCTAGATGTGACAAGCATTTTAGGTTGAATTCATGAGAACTGCTTCTTATTTTGTGTTTTAAAGACCAACAGTAAAAGATGCTTCTTGGTTCTACTGGTTATGAATATGAAAGAAAATTTGGTGATTTGCCGAGAAGTAGACCTTTATTATTTATCAGGTTTTAATGTTTAAAAAAAACTTCTTTAAATATTGTACAGATATTGAATATACTGTTAAAAGCATGGTAAATCAATATTATTTTAGCAATATTACATATCAGTGAAACAAATTATTAAAAAGGATCAAAAAAGATGTAGTTTCCTTTATCGACATTGGCTTCGCTAATCCTTATAAGGGGTCCATTTACCCCTTTAACAAATAAAAGTATCTTGGCATATAACTAGGCAAAAATCTAAAGTTTACATGAGAAAAAAATGTGTATTTAAGAAATTGAACTTTATGATGAATTGTTTGTATGTATGTGGCTTATTTGTGCCAATTATACTGTACTGATACAATGCTTTCCTTCTTTCATGTGTTGTAATTCTGTTCTATATTATACAGTATATGGCACATCGTTGTATTGTATATAATATGACTGATGGGTTACTTCCTATTAAACATAGCCTAGATATCTAAAAAATGTGAATGTATAAGACCATTGAAGATAAACTACATGTGTGCTTATATGTATTTATGTGTATACACATATAGTACCTACATATATAGGTGTGTCCCTGGCCGGAATGCCACCACACTGGAAGGACCAGAGGCCTCATGCATAACGCTGTGCGTAGAATTCACACTATAACATGGCGTACGGACAAAAGTGGAAATTTTCGTACGCACAAAAAATCCAGATGCATAAATCTGTGCGATCGCCAACTTCCACGTTCGTCCGCTACATAAATCCTGGTCAGCGTGAAAAGTAATGCACGTGCACGCGCCTGCTGTCCCGCCCCAACTCCTCCCAGAATTATGCCTCTTTGAATATGCAAATCAATAGAAATAGCCCTTAAGCTCAGCCTTCTGTGAAAAGACAATGGCAAAAGCATGGGGGAAAGGAGAAGAATTTCAGCAACTACCAAGTGGAGGCAAGGAAAAACTTACTATTTGTTGGATTAAACAGTGGTATAAACAACAAAAGGAAGTTAATTGAATGACATAGAGTGTCGGAGAAACTTCAAAGCTCAAGTTCACAAAGTTGCACAGTGCCCGAAATAAAAAAGTAGTGGTCAGATATCAAAATCGCCGTGAAAAGGCGAGTCATAGCCCACCCTCTGAGTGTCATATGAAAGCTTATAAGGGTACATAGAAAAAAAAAAATAGGGACACAGTGAGAAAAAAACTCGAAATGCCAACTTTAATCTCGAAATTTCCACTTCAATCATGTAGTTTATTTTGTTATTTAAGTAGAACATCATAAACTTCATCTTTAAATCGTTTAATTTACTAGTTCCTCAAATACCATCGTAACTAAAGTAGCACGTTCAATGCTTTCTTTTGTATGTGTTCTTCTATGTGCTCTATGTGTGTGAATCACTACATGCTTCTTAAACGGGCTTTCTCTACCTCCGACAGGACACAGAATCCATTACATTCGTGATATTACAGCTCTCTGAATAAATTAAATACTGAGATGTATACTTGATATCATTTTCATGATTAAAGCATGTTATTAAACATAACGCAGTAATAGTGACAGCTGGCGCCTCGTCCACAGATTGTTCCTGCCTCCCGCAAGATGCTTGCTGCGCTGTGCACGACCTTTGATGAAATAATTTATTGCAGCAATACTGTCTCTTTCAAACGTACTAACCCCCAATTCCTGTCCTTTCTTTTCGTTCTTCAAGTAACTAATTGCCACACAATCAGCTCTGCAATAGACGTTAAGCCATCTGTAAGCTTAGAGCGCTGATTCTTCAAAACTTTAAAGGAACATTGAAATATCTTCAGTGTCGCGCCAGCCCCAGCAAGAATACAGTGCAAGGCAGAAATAATTGGGGATGGCGCTGGGGCTAGCGCTGCGACACCGTGTCCTCACATGTTTAATTATTAACAATATAGATTATTTAAATGACGTTAACATTTTATCTGTATAATGTAATAAACATATTTCGCTGCATTTCATCTTAAAAATGATATCGTCATCATATGTAAATACGCGCTTTATAAAATTGCGCAGGTTGTGCAATATTATACCTATCGCAGGTTTACAGTGTGGTAATTGTACTTGAAAATACAAACAGTTCTATAAGGAGCACTTAATGGATTGATTGAGTGTGTTTATAGTTCTTGGGATGAAACTGTTTCTGAACCGCGTGGTCTGTACTGGAAAGACTCTGAAGCATTTGTCGGATGAGAGCAGTTCAAATAGCGAATGGCTGAGGCAACGTGTGCTGGATTCTGTATACTGATAATTCTCTTTCCGATCAGCTGCTCCAAGTGGTGCAGTGAGAGTAATATGAAAATATATGATCCGCTGTGGCAACCCTTAATGGGAGCAGCTGAAAGTAGAAGAAGAAGGTGCAGTGAGAGTAACAACGCTAAAGCAGCTATGGTATTTGGAATAGTTTGGCCATTCCGTGGACCATTATATTGTTACAGGTTAATTACAATCAGATGCCTTAAACTAATGAACAATATGCGGTTAATTTCAGAGCAAAAGCACTGCTTTAATGCTGGGTGCCGCGAGTTTGAAAAACTGAGCAGAGAACTTGCGTACGCCAGGGTTTGAGCTACTGTGAAAATGTGTGGCTTTATGCCAAGTTTAGGTTTTATACATCGTGATTTGAGCTTGGAAACAGGCTTACGCAACATTTTTGTGTGTACGCACCGTTTATACATGATGCCCCAGGGGAGCAAGTGTGGCCAGAATGTTATCTCCCCCAGAACGCTAGATGGCAGCCCTCCGGGTTGCTGAGGTGCCTCGGACTCCCACAGGGCTTAATGGGAGTGGGAGTTTGGTGCTGCCCTGTTGGGATCTGTGGGTGCCGCCAGGGAGTGCTGCAACTGAGATAAAAGGTGCTGAGCCTTGGAGAGCAGCTCTTCTACCACATCCAGAAGTGCTGCCAGAGGTATGTCAATGAGCACATGGAGCACTGGATGTGTATATAGTTCTTTAGGTGCACACTTAGCTTATTTGTATTGTAACAACAACAACAATCAGTCAGAAGTGAACAACACCGGCACATGTTTCAGGAGGTTGAAACTGATGGGTTTTTATTGATTGCTTCCCAATTAAACTCTCACTATCCTAGCCGTGGGAGACGTCTCAACTTTTCTACTTGCAATCAGACTCATCTTCCTCTTTTACACTACTCGTCTTCTGCTTCAGTGTTACTGCCCCAAAGCATGCCACTATTTGACTCTGACTCTCATTTCCCTCTACTAGAGTGTACACTCTGTGCTGTTCCCACACACTGTACTGCTCCTTCTCATCCCCACATGTGCCACTACTACACACTGTGTTCTCCTTCTTTCTGTCCCCAGCGCTGACAAAATGAGCACAACTTCCATCCTTTCTTCTAGGACCTTCTAGAATATTCTTCTAGAATATCACACTGCATCTTCTGCAAGTACAGCGCTCAGTAGCTGTTCAGCCCCATGCCCCAGTTTTATCCAGCTTCAGGTTGAAGACTCTGCCTTTCACTTCCCCGCCTTCCATGCATCCAGCCTTCCATGGCACGCCCTCACCATTCAGCATCTGTCCTCTGTTGTTTTGTTGCAAAACTAGTAACCCTACAAGATGATATTAATATACCTTCTTCCAATCATGAAGCAAGAATCTGTATTTTGTAATTTTCAAAATAAAATAAAACAAAAAGAAATTACATGAAAATGTCTCCCTCCCCATTGCCTGAGGCACTTGCCTCATTGCCAGCCCTGGAGACGACAATATTCTTTAACAGGCCACATTAATCACACAAATTAACATATTAACTTTCCTAGGCCTAATATATGCATATATGAATGAATTTTTGACTCTATTTGGATTCAAGTATTAACAATAGAATACGTTTATGCTATTCTGGTTGCTATATCACTGCATTCTGTTTGTATGTGTAATGTTGTGATGATTGGGCAGTATTCAAATACAGGACTCTAAAACAATGAAGTGGGAGAGCTAACCACCACTTCATTATGTCTCCCATAAGTAACTTGATAAATTAGTTAGTGGTGCTTACTCTAAATTAAACTGCAAATATGCATTTGAAAAGTAGGCTGTCTTACCTCAGGCTGGTCTGAAATTTTAGAATTTAATTTACATTTTTCAGTATATCATGCACAATCCAGTTAAGGAATGTCCAGCATAATTAAATTATTTAATGGAAAGATAATTTTATGTTGTTTGTAATTTAGGATTGAAACTTTTTGTGTCTTTAGGCACAGTTTTTGCATCATGTCTGGGATGCAGCACAGAACTGCTCCTGGTAATTTGAGCGTGACTTCTGTGTATGATATATAGTACTTTAGATCAGAGCAGGCAGAGCTAGTAATATGATACTGATAACCAGTGATTGTTTAAATTTGAAGAAAGCTCCACTGGCCCTGTATCAGTGTGCATGTATTGGTTAGTGGGCGCTGTGGCGAAAACTTTAATTGTATTAAGCATGTTTTTTATTATGTGAAGTTAACCGGAACTAAATTGATGGGCAAAGTCATAGTGGAATATGTGAGAGAGAAAAATAAGTTAGCTAGGTTAAAAAAAGAACATTTTCTAGTTATGGTATAATGCACATTTTTAGACAGGCTTACCAGGGCTGGTGTTTATTTTTTATTTGTATACTTCATTTTTATGTTTGTTTTTTGTAGTGCATATATAATTTGTGCTTGAGAGATAAGCAACTCGCGTCATACTTGTGTCATCAACTACCATCCATCTTCCTAACCTGTTTTTTCAGAACAGAGTTGTAGGGCAGCTGGAACCTATCCCAGCCATCACAGGGCACAAGTCACGAACAAACCCCAGATAGGGGACCAGTGCATCGCAAGGCAAACCCACACATATCCACACATACTAAAGACAATTTAGAAAATCCAAAATCCAACTAACCTAAACTGCATGCCTTTGGACTGTGGGAGAAAATCCACATAGACATGCAAACTCCAAGAAGATAACACCCTGGACACAAACCGTTATTTTGAGGCAGCAGTGCTACCACTGCACCTCCATGCCACCCATGTTATCAGCCTATCAAAGGTTTTCTCTCACTTGTACACTCATAGTTCTGTTTTAGCTTAGTGATTAGGGATTAGTATAAATGCCATTTGCAAGAAGAGATCATAGCTGTCAGTGGTGTCAATAGTGTGAGTCAGACAATGGGAGAATGCAGAGACATGCTGTTGATGGATGAGAAAAAAAGATCAGTAAGTTGATTGATCTCAAGCTGGAACCAAGAAACAGACTTTAGAGCATGCAAAAGGTCAAAAAATACCAATTAAGCTTTAACCAATGGCAAAATTAAAAAGTTCATAAATATTGTCCAAAAAAAAAATAAAAATAAAAATAAAATGAGAGAATTGGACAGGGGTGGAACTTCATACTTGAGTGAGGAGTACTGTGCATTCCAGCAACATATTCAGACAATGAAGCTCTAATGAGATAATAATGGCAGGGTGGTGATCGTCATGGTCTAGTAAAGAGCTCAACATGGGAAATTAATTTTGCTCTGAAAGGTAGATAAGAGACATTAAACTACTGTAGATAAGAGACATTGACTTAACATATATCTAACAAACCATTATTGCATGTGACAATAACACCTGTGTCATTTTCCAAGGGGCTGAAAAGCAGGGTGCAGAAAATTTTTACAAAAGCTTTTAGTTGATAGCAAGTTTTTCTGTCTTTAAACATTGCATTGCATATAAGCAGATTCCCTTTTGAAGATACATTTTTCTATAAATTGTTTGTGTTAAAACTGCATTGTTCTTTCTTAACCACTACAATTTAAAACAGGTGCAATTCTATTTTTATTCTCATAAATTGACAATAAACTTTTTAAATGCTGAAGAACACAAGAACTGAATTAATCAGTACATGGCTTGACTAAAGGCGTCATACTATTGTGATATTTTAACAAAAATAAACCAGCGTGATTTCATAATATAGTAGTGTGTTGAGTGCATATAAATGATTGTTCTGCAAATATCTAGTCAGAGATCCTCAAGTTTGGTCATGGAGGGCCACTATAGCTACAGTTTTTTTTTCCAACCAGATTGCTTAATTAGAAACCAATTACCTGCTGCAAAGCCAGTTATTACTCAAAGAAAATTTCTGAACTGCGTTTTAGCTAGCTTGCTTTTTAAAATCCCCTTAATTGCTGTCTTTAGTCTTCCACAGCTGCATTTTCTGTTTTTGATTGCTTCTTGTTTTTCTTAACCTGCTCTCAATTAACAATGAGATGTGAACGACAAAGGAGCCAACAGCTCACCATCCAACTTGGTCTCATTTATGCCTGGTATGGCAAATTAAATATCAAGTTCTGTTAGCAGCTGAGTTTGGCTTGTAATTAAGAAACTGAGTTGGGACAAAAACCTGCAGCCATAGTGGGCTAACAGGGTTGGGCTTGAGTAACAGTTGAGATATACCTTAATTCATGTCAAGGGTGTTTATTTAAGAATGTCTTATTGTTAGTATTCTGTTGGGTACAAAATCATGCTTATTAGCATCTTGCTAATCATATCTTGAATTATTGTTTTCTTTAGTTGCATTCTTGCAGAAGCTTTTAATTATTGTCAAACAAAATGCAGTACCCTGCCATTGTTACTGAGCTGACCTCGCTATCAGAAAACAGCAATCAAATTTTATTTCAGTCGTGGGTAATTTCTCATCAGCATACATTTCAAAACACAAATAAATGTGGACATAAAAGGTTTATTCACAGCATACAATATTCTTATTTAAACAGTTTCTTGGGTTAGATAGTGTTTGATGTATTCATCGCAGGTCATGTACAAACAGCAGTTCACATGAAATGATTCAACTGATTATTATCACATAGTATTAGGCAATCAGCATAGCCTTTTCAAGTATTTTTTAATATTGCTGGGACTGTATGATCCCACACCTCACTGGATTTATCATGATACATATGGACTTGCTGTATATATTTCCAATGCTCAGTTTAATATCTATACAAATTAATGGACTTTTGCTACGCCAGTGCTATGCTTGTGGGGATCGAAAAAAAGCAAGTAGTTCTCAACAAATCTGAAACCTGGAGGACAAGAGAGAACAATTAAATTGTACTTTAATAAAAATACAGTATATATTTTTAAGTGAAGGTTAGAATTCTATTGTAATTGCCATGAAAAGCCTGACATCAGTGAAATGCACAGCATTTTAAATGGTTCTATTTACTGTCACACACCAGAATGAAAAATAACAGCACAGCAGTTCCCATATTTTCATAATTCAGTGTGAGGAATTGGCTGACAAGTACATGACATTTCAACAATGTGTGTTGATTGAATTTTATATGCTCACATGATGCCCTACTCTGCTTTCCACTGCCATTTCTTATTGTCATGCGTATATTCTCCCTGATGAGATCATTAATTTTTTTCATTGTTGCTCTTCTTAGATGACCATTTACTGGGTAGTTCAGCAGTGTCTGCGATTCCATTTTTAAAGCTCTTCTAGTGCACATACAGTTATATCCAATGTGTTGAATTTTGATTTAATATCAGCCTTGCAAATTTATTCTTTCAGAAAAAAATCAGCCATCATATGTTTTTACATGCTAAAATAAACCAGTATCTAAGCATATTGCGTTTTGCTACTTCATTAAACACAGTCTTTAAGGCAGGATTTAGTTCCTCATTTTAGCATGGACTTCGAGAAACCAGGGTATGTATAAAAAATGTGTTTTTACCCTTAACAGGCATATTAGATTGGACTAGATACATTGTTATGTTATATTCTATGGGGAAATTCAGATGCTTATAGCAGCAGAAACATAAACAACACGGATACAGACTCACAGAACAAATAATACAGTCAATCAATATTTAAATGAATAAATGAATAAAAATTAATAAATGTATATTGTGCAGATATTTCAAAATTAATTTAAAGAGTATGTCAGGAGGAAACACTGAATTGCCTGATAGCAGTAGACAGAAAAGACCCCCAGTAGTGCTTTCTTAGCACACCGTAGTGGAGTGAGCCTGTGGCTAAAAGTGCTCGAAGAGAATGCCTTCTGGAGAGCATGGAGGGGATTTTTCATGATGGTTTCCAATTTTGCCACCATCTTCTTTTCCAAAACAGCTTACAGTATGCCCAGGGTTAACTCCATGATGAAGCAGGCTTCTTTTGACCTCGGGTCACTTCCCCACGGAGACTGCAGTATAGAACACCACACAGGCTACTATGTGGACTGTTAGAACATTTATAGCAGCTTGCTGCACATATCTTTACACCTGAGTCTCTTTACCAAGTACAGTCTTCTTTGTCCCTTTCTGTACAGTGCCACTGTGTTGTCAGACCATTCCAGTTTGTTGTTTATGTGAATCCCCAGGTATTTGTACTGTAGCTCTGCAGTACTTCCACGTTCTCCCCCTCAATGGTGACTGGTCTCGGAGGCTCCCTGGCATGCTCGAAGTCCACTATCAGATTTTTTGTCTGGTTGATGTACAGTTGGAGGAGGTTTTCTCTGCACCACAAGACAAAGTCCTTCACAGCCTTCTTGTACTCTGACTGGTCTCCATTATTAATACAGCCTATGATGGAGGAGGCATCTGAAAATTTCTGTAGAAGGCAAGTACTGGTATTGCACTGGAAGTCTGTTGTGTAGAGCAGTGCTCCGCAACCTTTTCTCACCTACGACACACCAAAGTTCTTCCTAGAATTCCGCGGCACATCAAAAGCCAAAATACAGTATATAGCAGTGCCGTAGCTTGGCCGGGGTTGGGGGGCGGTCCGCTCCGAGCGCCAGCTATTTAGAGGCGTCCAAACTACGGTACTTTACTTTTTTTTGTTCATTGAAGAGGCGCAAAAAAAAATTTCTTTCAGCTTTGGGGCATCAAATTTTTCACCGCCCCGGACAACATGAACTCCAGCTACGCCACTGATATATAGATATTAATTTAAATCACAAATTTTACAATAAATTTTCATTTTTTATTATATGTATACATTTATTATAAGTATACATACATAAAAACTATACTATATTTACTTTTATGCAATCGTAATAATTATTATAACATAATGACTGATTAATGTGCTACCTGCGCTTGTTTCAATGAACACAGAAGTTTTATATTCGGCTCAATATTTGACAGCGCAACCCGAAGTTCTTGGTCAAGATCTTTTAAGCATGACCGCTTATCATTTTTAATTAACACAAGAGTTGTTTGTCTTTTTTGGAGTAACTGGGATGGTTTGAATTTAGATGGCGATTTAGTTTACTGGGTGCCATTGCCTCGTTTGATAGCTGATCGCCGCAAATGATGCATTGTGGCTTTGGAGCCGTTTCGTCACCACACCACGAGAATCCATATCGAATGTAGTCTTCGTTGTACTTCCTTTTCACAATTTTCTGTTTTTTTTTTGCAACACTTTTGCTGGGTTCTTCATCATCTGTACGTGAAGACGAATCTTTTCCACGTAAAAAATTATCCATATTTAAAGGGGTATAAAACTAAATATGAATCACACGAAGAACATTAACCGTACACAATTCAGCAACACAACTAATAGTAATGGATGATAACTACTGTCGCAAGACGAGTGAATGCGATGTAGCACGACTAATACATCGGCTTGAATTGAATCTAGGTGAGGGTACGGAGCGCTCTGCCTATCAAAGCATACTACGGAGTTGTCTGGCGACTACGTAGGGCCTACGTCTTAGGCAACAGGCGCCAGGCGATGGGATTTATTATTTCAGAGAAATGACACACAAAATTATGAAACCTTTAAAAGGCTATTTAAGCGAATATTTCATTGCACGTATTCTCGTTATTGTGTTTCTAAGGAGGACCGTTGAAATATTATTTAGTTAGAAAATTGTCTTAATTGTCTTATTTGACCGCGTCACACCTGTATCGGCTCAAGGCACACCAGTGTGCCGTGGCACACCGGTTGCGGAGCACTGGTGTAGAGGTTGAACAGGAAGGGAGACAGGACAGTTCTCTGAGGTGTTCTGATATTACACACCACCATTTGTGACACACAGTCCCTCAGCCTCACAAACTACTGTCTATTGGTCAGGTAGTCCATGATCCTGGAGACTGTGGGAGCACCAGGATTAAATGCCCTGAGCTTTTTCCTTAGTCAATGAGGCAGAATGTTGTAAAGGCACTGGAAAAATCAAAGAACAGTATCGTAACTGTGGTGCCAGCTTTGTCCAAGTATATATGTGTAACATAGCACATATATTGCAAGTTAAAATAAGAAAAAATGTTAGCTTTTTAACAGATAGGTTAAGTGACTTAGTCATAGTCAGTGGTGGGGACTGAATTGCCAGTCTTATTGTAAAATGATGGTCAGCTCTGTTGGATCAGAGTAGGTTTGGGTAGTGAGAGTGCACTACAGTGAGTGGTCTGACGCACCATCCACAATTGGTTCCTGCCTTGCTCCTAGTGTTGCCAAAATAGGCTCAGGATTCCTGCAACCCAGAAATCAGTAGACAGGTTCAGAATATGGATAGATGCCTGGATATGAAACATTTATTTTTAAAATAAAAGCCATGTAATTCTCTCTGCTAATATTCATGTGACACATAGCAGTGTTTCCTGTACAGTGCCAGGAAAAGAAAAAGGTGCAGTTCGACCTCTGCCCCCAGTGTTTCACATGCGAGCTACCACATTACGAGCTTGGCTAGCAAATAAGACCAACAGGTGCTTGTAATTAATTGCCCAATTTAATCTTGCACAGTGTGTATTTAAATCCATTTAATAGGAAAATTTACTGTAACTCTTGTAGGTCACTTGCTCTTTTGAAAAACTTATTGGTGTTTGTTCTGACTGAGGTAATACTGCATACTTTATAGAAAGTTGATATGTTTTACATTTTCTCTAAGCACTTATATTTGATATCACAGGAAGAATATTTATTTTGTGTAAATCTCTCAATAACAAATATAATATGGAACTGGCAATCTAAAGAAATGAATATTTATAATGATTTAGTGATGCACCTGTTCATTGACAACAGATCAGAACTATATGTTTTTTACTCAAAAGATGCGATTGGCATATAATTTATGATCACTAGTTGCAGACTCAGTGCTCTACTGAGTCTCTAAATCCGCCAGTAAAGCAAACTAAACAATGTTTACAATGCTTGTTTCTTAGAACTTTTCAAAGTTCTAGTGCTTGAGCCAGCAGAAAACAGAGAAAGTGTCATTCTATGAGTTGTAAATATTGCATGAATGAATCCATGGTTCACCACGTTAATAAGAAACAAAAAGAACCCAAAATCTGTTATCAAAGCACAAATAAGTAAGGAGGGTTTAGTCAGATATTCGAAGATAGGTTGTTTTTGTGGAGAGGATGACTGTATTATGATACTCTGTTAAAAAAAAAAAAAAAAAAAAAAAAAAAAAAAAGATATATTTTTATTACATTTGTAGATTCCTCATTAATGTTAAAGTTGTTTACAATATGTAAAGGGTATTGATAACAATTCATTTTATGTAGTTGTGCCTTATGCACCTGCACTTTAAAATCTGCTTCCTCCCACTACGAAGTAGGAAAACCTTTCCATTTTGTTCAATTGAGGACAGCTTGTTGAAGCCAATTCTAAGAAACACATTTTATTTAAACCATTGAATTTTCTGGTGCATAGTACTGCTTGAAAGCATTATTAGAAAATGGATTGCTGGATAGAACCAGTAACAAAAATGCATTTCTTGGGACTTCCTGCCTGTTTTTGAAAGTAACAATCTTGCACTTTAAAGTTCAGCTGTTAATTAAGGAAAGCTCACAGCTACCAAGACGCATCTCAGTAATTGCTCAGTAAATTGAATTATACTGTGCCAGTCCTTATGGGTTACCATTGAACAGATATTATGACACAAGAAAATGGCATACACCGAAGCAGCAATTGGATTTGGAGTGGCCGGTTTTCATTTAAAAAAAATCAGTCGGAACTGGCAAGGAGAAACCTAACTGGTACAGCTCTACAATTATCTCAATATTGTTGATACTAAAAGTATTACTATAATCGGGTTTCTTTGCAAACTTCACCATGAATTTGACTCATTCAGTTGCTACTTCTCAATAAGAGGCATGTTGTATTGAGTGAAATGGTGTCTCTAAATTGATTCCATTATGAGTGACTGTGTGTGTGGATGTGTATAAAGGTGCCCTGTGATGGACTAGCTCAACCACCATGGTTGCACCCTCATAGGATTGGCCCCAAACAACCCTGAATTAGTAGAGACAGTAAGTATTTTAAGAAATGGATGGATAGATTTTCTATAGTCGCCGCTATCATATTATACAAAGAACAACATAATCATTCAGTGTATGATGCTTTGATATAGCAACTTTCATAGGCAATGTAAACAGAAAGAGGAATAGATACTTATAATTAAAAATAACATTGAAACAATAGTGTTTTGTTTCAGGTGGGGTTCATCCCTTGGCTGGGTATCAAATGTTGTTTTTGTGTCTGTTTTGTTCATTGTTTATGCTAACAGTATTAATTATTTAATTTATTTATATCCATGTATGTCCTGTAGTGTTCTGTGTGGTCACCCAAGAGGTATCTACCTTCCCATCACTGCAAAGAACTGCCCTCAGCTCTATGAAGGTGGGGCAGCCCACAGTTGTTTGAAGTTTATTCAAATGCACTTGGGAGTAATCAGTTTCTTAGTTTGTAATTTTCTGTGCCAATTATGATAATTGGATATTTAACTTCATGCTCTGTTTTTGACTTTGTTTCTGGATTCTTTATGGGCTTGCTTTTTGTTCAGAGCATTCATGTGAGAAAAAAATATTTTCAGTTTATTAAGATATTGTATTTGCTCTTATTATTAGCAGAGTAAAATCCCCCACTGTGGGTATTTTTGGGACATTTGTACTTGGGAACTTTTAAGTTTTATAACACATAGAAACCAAAGAGATGGTAGACAAAGATTTAAAGTGAACAAAATCTGCTTTAGAATGTAGTTGAGAAGAGGAGCGAAGAGAAATGATATCCAAGTTTGGTGTGCAGCATAGCAAGACATGAAGTCATCAAGGTATGAAAAAGTTACTGGCTCTGTATAGAACTTAGACAAGTAGGTCTTTATCACAGCTCCGATTTTAGTTGTTAGTACTTTAGTTACTGCTATTTTTTTGTTAAAAAACAGAAATTAATCTCCATTTTTGCCTTTCGTCCACACTACCCAGGTGTTGTTACCCTCAATAATGAAGAGTTTTGAAATGCTGTCGAGAGCCCTACACTTCTTTACATTCAGGATTAGAGTTGTAATGTGGATAGACGAAAACACAGCTTCTCTAAAACACAGACTGTAATAGTGCTCTGATTTTTTTTTTTGCGGTTATTACATTCCTTGATTGGTCACCCTTCACAAAAAAAAATAAGTTTGCCAAAATAAAGGACGTAGAGAGATGGTTTATGGCACTTGTTGTGTTGCTTACCTGTATGCATCTGAATTGCATTTTGTACAGGGTATAGTGCATAAATATGAAAAAGGCAAGTAATTTTCCAGATGCTTACTGTGGCCAACGGCTTTACCACCCCTTCATGGAGTTTTCTGCCAATGCGCACATGTCCAGTATAGGTGAACATCTACACGTTTTTGGTTGTTTTAGTGTGGATTGAGACATTGAGTGAATCATCACTTCTGGTTTATCACTTAGCAAAAGCTGTATACTGTGCTCTTACCAGTGTTACTGCAGCATACCTTGTTACATCCATTCAAAACAAACACATTATTTCATCTTTCTTGATTTCCAAAAAAATGTTGAATTATTGGAAAGTCTAAGTGAGGTTGACAAAGAGGAATGAAGAGCCTCGATTTAATATAGTTCGCAAGAGTATGTATTCTGTATTCCTGCATGTCTGACATTTATAGTACATGTCAAAAGTTAACCAGTGGGGGAGAAAATCACTGCTCTTAGGAATAAGATTTTGACCAGGCTAGTGTTCATCTCAGAAACTTGGAGAGGGCCTTGAAGAGGGTCACAGGCTACCAAATCTAGGACATAACCTTTCCACTTAACTGTTGCAGGCAGTGTCAATCCATTATGGACTAAGTGCTAATGGTCAATTACCAAGGCTTAGTGGGTGTAAATGTTGATAAACCTGTATGAATTATTCTGGCAATACTGGGAGAACAAGTTGACATACATGAGATAAGTTATGGTTTTGATAAAGACCATTTATTAAATATTTTATACTGTTTGTACTTTTTAAAATGGTAAAGCATGGCATTCCATTCTGAAGTCAGCATGTTTTAAAATATTGTCATCAAGTGAAACTTCTAAATAAGTTTACAGCAGAAACATTTAATATTGAAACACAATTCTACTATAGTATGTGTCTCAATCATAAGTATCCTAGTCATTTAAGCACTTTTTTCATTTTTTATTTACTGCAATATGGAATGGCCTAAGGGGCTAAAATATAGAGTACCATGAAAGATGAGTTGTCAGCTTGTGCAGAAAGTGATTCAGTGGCTCATTAATTTATTTTTAGATTTTTATCCATGCTGCTCTTCTTTCTCAATGAACTACAACATCTTGCCTGTGCTCCCACTTTCTTATTTACTCTATTTGGCACTGAATGAAAAGGTGGGAGTAGCTAGCTTCCTTGCAACCTAAAATAAGGTGTCCTCACTTAGTCACTTAGTACCTTTCCATATTTAAATACAGGGAGATGGCTATGTTAGCTTCCCTCGCAGTGCTTGGGGATTCCCCCTTTCACACTGGCTACCCATTTCAACGATAGATCAACTTTCCCAGGATTTAGATTCAACGTTCATCTATAACACTTTGCCAGTAAATTATTTGTGAATAAGACTGTGTGTCCTGCAGAGAAACAGTCAGGTCCATAAGTATTTGGATAGTGATACAATTTTCATAATTTTGGCTCTGTATGCCACCACAATGGATTTGAAACAAAGGCAATCATTATGTGATTGAATTGTAGACTTTCAGCTTTAATTTAAGGGTTTCACCAAAAGTAGTTTACGAGACATTTAGGAATGACAGTAATTTTTTTACATGGTCCTCCTATTTTCAGGGGCTCAAAAGTATTTGGACATTTCACTGACAAGCTGTGCCATAGCCAGGTGTGAGCAGTTCCATTATTATTTCATCAACTATTAAGGAGGTAAAAGGTCTGGAATTAATTTGAAATGTGGAATTTGCATTTGGAAGCTGTCACTGTGAACTCTCAATATGAGGTCCAAAGGGCTGGCCATGCAAGTAAAAACAGACTATTATTAGGCTGAGAAAACAAAACAAACCCTTTAGAGAGATAGCAGAAACATGGTGCCTGGTCATATCAACCAATTGGTACATTTTTAAAAAGAAGTAGCACACTGGTGAACTCGGCAACACCAGAAGGTCTGGAAAACCACAGAGAACAACTGTGCCGGATGACTGCAGAATTCTTTCCTTGGTAAAAAAAAAATAAAATAAATAAAGCCTCTCCAACATTTAGCCAAACCAAGAACACTCTCCAGGGGGCAGACCTATCATTGCCAAAGTGTACAGTCAAAGGAAAAACTTCAGGAAAGTAAATACAGAGGGTTTACGACAAAGTGAAAATCATTGTTAAACCTCAAGCATAGGAAGGCCAGATTAGACTTTGACAGAAATTATTTTTTAAAAGCCTGTCCAGTCCTGGAACAATTTTTTTTTAGACAAAGGAACCTAGGATCACTATGTACCAGAATAATGGATAAAGAAGACTATGAGGAAGAAAAGGAACGGCTCATGATCCGATGCATACCACCTCATCTATGAAACATGGTGGAGGCAGTGTTATGGCATAATCATGCACGGCTGCAAATGGAGGTCAGTCAATAGTGTTTATTGATGATATGACTGCTGGCAGAAGTAGCATGTTGTCTATATCAGAGAAATGGACCACAGCTACTGCAAACTAATATTTGCGTAACTGTTATCTCTATGGTTAAACTCATTTGTACCCTTTGACTAACTTGACTCCTTTACTTGACAATGTTGTTCCGCTAATATGACCATATTGTTTTGGCCAGGTTTAAGCAAAGTTAAAAGCGAAAGAATTTCTGGATATCTACTCTATTGCTATAAAAACCTATTAAAAATAACTGAGTCAAATGTTTGAATGCTGTGGTTAATAGTCAGACATGACATAGAGCAGCTCTGTCCACTATAAATCTCAATAAATCAAGTTTGGTTTTTATCATTAGAGTGAAATTTCTAAAAAAAAAAAAAAAAAACTTTTATTTTTTTTTAATGTGTGTGAAAAAGGCCAATTCTACAACATCATAATTTTTACTCAATATTTGTATGGACTGTTAGAATCATGTACTGTGGGTGGGTCTTGAATCAAAGGTTTCAGTTTGACAAAAATTAAATTTAGTTTGCTCAGTTCAGTTCAGGTGTATTGTTTATTTATTACAATTGCATTTTCATTTGCACACTTAACCAACACAAACATTGTGCAACCTTCTGTCTCTGTAACACTCAATTTATATTGTAGGTTATGTAAACTATAACAAAACATAATTCAATAGGCCAAATGGTCTGCACTTTTCAAACTGAACAGTTTTATAAGGCCTGTGGATAGCATAAAAATATAAGTATATGTTCACAGGCATTGACATGGGTGATGCCAGAAAATAAGTACACGGTACTATATATATATATATATATATATATATATATATATATATATATATACATATTAATAAAAGGCAAAGCCCTCACTGACTCACTGACTGACTGACTGACTGATTGACTGACTGACTGACTGACTCACTCATCACTAATTCTCGAACTTCCCGTGTAGGTGGAAGGCTGAAATTTGGCAGGCTCATTCCTTACAGCTTACTTACAAAAGTTAGGCAGGTTTCATTTCGAAATTCTACGCGTAATGGTCATAACTGGAACATATTTTTTGTCCATACACTGTAATGGAGGAGGCGGAGTCACGTATCGCGTCATCACGCCTCCTACGTAATCACGTGAACTAAAAACAAGGAAGAGATTTACAGCACGAGTCAAACGCGGGAACGAAGGTAAATGACGTTAATTTTTGACTGTCTTTTAATACTGTGTAAGCATACATATTAACACATGTGCAATTAAACGTGTGCATTTACGGGGTGATTTCTCAGGCTTAAAAGCTCGCCTTTTATCAAACGCGGGAACGAAGGTAACTGACGTTGTTCACTGTCTTTTAATACTGTGTAACCATACATATTAACACATGTGCAATTAAACGTGTGCATTTACGGGGTGATTTCTCAGGCTTAAAAGCTCGCCTTTTACTAAAAAGGTAAATGCAAAACTATTTTCAATCAGTTTATTGAAACGCTCCCGTTAAGGATTGCAATAACATATTCGCGAGATAAAAGAATGAAGTAGGGGGAAATGAAGGAAGAGCCGCAAACAGCGAAGAGCAAAAAATTAATTAAACAATTGAGAAGGGAGCGAGTGAAGCATACAAGCATGTTCATAAGGGAAACAAAGCACGGTGTAAAACGTAAGTTTAAATTAAGTTTATAGAAACGCTCCCGCTGCGGATTGCAATAACATATTCGCGAGATAAAAGTTTAATGAGAAGACACGAGGTATAAACGAACCACACGCCGTGGCGCAACGTTAGGGGCAACAGTTTCAACCATTCTATGATCTGCTTCTCGCAACTGAAAGACGGCACATGGCGGATGTTAGCCGACTTGCTGACCGCAACGTTAGGGGCTTCAACTCTGGCGCTGACGCCACATCTCAGTGCCAACACTTTGCAGACTCTACTTAAAAGACACGCCCTCCTCACTGGACAGTTAAAAGGACCAATCAAACTAACGATGACATCAAGTATTACCCAATCAAAAGTAGGAAAGGAGGCATCTTCATAAAATGCGTGTGGGATGATTTGCATGAGATGCTGCTTTAAAAAAAATGATAAAAAAAATACGGGACAAATCCCGTCCAGTATTGATTCAAAACGGGACGCGCAATTTCATTCTCAAATGCGGCACGATTCCGTATTTTAAAGGACGGGTGGCAACCCTACAG